>NC_090358.1:33571255-33574966 GCF_035084215.1 Heptranchias perlo
TGTGTCCCGTCCTGCAGCCTTAAGTACCATCCATCGTTCCTTCTTGGAACACTCCGACCGGTTTCGCCATCTTGCGGCTCATCAGGGAGCTACAAACAAACAGACCAAGTCCTTAGTGCGTCACTTGCAAAGGTTAGGTTTTAAAATGGTGGGCAGAGGGGGGAAACGCCCTCCCTATGTTGTCTGCCTCTTGGTTCTGGCCCGCACCTCAGACTGTTGCTGTTGTCCAAATGAATGCACCTTGTGCTTTAGCTTTAGGCACCATCCAGAGTTCCTACTTGGCTACTACTGAATGTGTCCCGTCCTGCAGCCTTAAGTACCATCCATCGTTCCTTCTTGGAACACTCCGACCGGTTTCGCCATCTTGCGGCTCATCAGGGAGCTACAAACAAACAGACCAAGTCCTTAGTGCGTCACTTGCAAAGGTTAGGTTTTAAAATGGTGGGCAGAGGGGGGAAACGCCCTCCCTATGTTGTCTGCCTCTTGGTTCTGGCCCGCACCTCAGACTGTTGCTGTTGTCCAAATGAATGCACCTTGTGCTTTAGCTTTAGGCACCATCCAGAGTTCCTACTTGGCTACTACTGAATGTGTCCCGTCCTGCAGCCTTAAGTACCATCCATCGTTCCTTCTTGGAACACTCCGACCGGTTTCGCCATCTTGCGGCTCATCAGGGAGCTACAAACAAACAGACCAAGTCCTTAGTGCGTCACTTGCAAAGGTTAGGTTTTAAAATGGTGGGCAGAGGGGGGAAACGCCCTCCCTATGTTGTCTGCCTCTTGGTTCTGGCCCGCACCTCAGACTGTTGCTGTTGTCCAAATGAATGCACCTTGTGCTTTAGCTTTAGGCACCATCCAGAGTTCCTACTTGGCTACTACTGAATGTGTCCCGTCCTGCAGCCTTAAGTACCATCCATCGTTCCTTCTTGGAACACTCCGACCGGTTTCGCCATCTTGCGGCTCATCAGGGAGCTACAAACAAACAGACCAAGTCCTTAGTGCGTCACTTGCAAAGGTTAGGTTTTAAAATGGTGGGCAGAGGGGGGAAACGCCCTCCCTATGTTGTCTGCCTCTTGGTTCTGGCCCGCACCTCAGACTGTTGCTGTTGTCCAAATGAATGCACCTTGTGCTTTAGCTTTAGGCACCATCCAGAGTTCCTACTTGGCTACTACTGAATGTGTCCCGTCCTGCAGCCTTAAGTACCATCCATCGTTCCTTCTTGGAACACTCCGACCGGTTTCGCCATCTTGCGGCTCATCAGGGAGCTACAAACAAACAGACCAAGTCCTTAGTGCGTCACTTGCAAAGGTTAGGTTTTAAAATGGTGGGCAGAGGGGGGAAACGCCCTCCCTATGTTGTCTGCCTCTTGGTTCTGGCCCGCACCTCAGACTGTTGCTGTTGTCCAAATGAATGCACCTTGTGCTTTAGCTTTAGGCACCATCCAGAGTTCCTACTTGGCTACTACTGAATGTGTCCCGTCCTGCAGCCTTAAGTACCATCCATCGTTCCTTCTTGGAACACTCCGACCGGTTTCGCCATCTTGCGGCTCATCAGGGAGCTACAAACAAACAGACCAAGTCCTTAGTGCGTCACTTGCAAAGGTTAGGTTTTAAAATGGTGGGCAGAGGGGGGAAACGCCCTCCCTATGTTGTCTGCCTCTTGGTTCTGGCCCGCACCTCAGACTGTTGCTGTTGTCCAAATGAATGCACCTTGTGCTTTAGCTTTAGGCACCATCCAGAGTTCCTACTTGGCTACTACTGAATGTGTCCCGTCCTGCAGCCTTAAGTACCATCCATCGTTCCTTCTTGGAACACTCCGACCGGTTTCGCCATCTTGCGGCTCATCAGGGAGCTACAAACAAACAGACCAAGTCCTTAGTGCGTCACTTGCAAAGGTTAGGTTTTAAAATGGTGGGCAGAGGGGGGAAACGCCCTCCCTATGTTGTCTGCCTCTTGGTTCTGGCCCGCACCTCAGACTGTTGCTGTTGTCCAAATGAATGCACCTTGTGCTTTAGCTTTAGGCACCATCCAGAGTTCCTACTTGGCTACTACTGAATGTGTCCCGTCCTGCAGCCTTAAGTACCATCCATCGTTCCTTCTTGGAACACTCCGACCGGTTTCGCCATCTTGCGGCTCATCAGGGAGCTACAAACAAACAGACCAAGTCCTTAGTGCGTCACTTGCAAAGGTTAGGTTTTAAAATGGTGGGCAGAGGGGGGAAACGCCCTCCCTATGTTGTCTGCCTCTTGGTTCTGGCCCGCACCTCAGACTGTTGCTGTTGTCCAAATGAATGCACCTTGTGCTTTAGCTTTAGGCACCATCCAGAGTTCCTACTTGGCTACTACTGAATGTGTCCCGTCCTGCAGCCTTAAGTACCATCCATCGTTCCTTCTTGGAACACTCCGACCGGTTTCGCCATCTTGCGGCTCATCAGGGAGCTACAAACAAACAGACCAAGTCCTTAGTGCGTCACTTGCAAAGGTTAGGTTTTAAAATGGTGGGCAGAGGGGGGAAACGCCCTCCCTATGTTGTCTGCCTCTTGGTTCTGGCCCGCACCTCAGACTGTTGCTGTTGTCCAAATGAATGCACCTTGTGCTTTAGCTTTAGGCACCATCCAGAGTTCCTACTTGGCTACTACTGAATGTGTCCCGTCCTGCAGCCTTAAGTACCATCCATCGTTCCTTCTTGGAACACTCCGACCGGTTTCGCCATCTTGCGGCTCATCAGGGAGCTACAAACAAACAGACCAAGTCCTTAGTGCGTCACTTGCAAAGGTTAGGTTTTAAAATGGTGGGCAGAGGGGGGAAACGCCCTCCCTATGTTGTCTGCCTCTTGGTTCTGGCCCGCACCTCAGACTGTTGCTGTTGTCCAAATGAATGCACCTTGTGCTTTAGCTTTAGGCACCATCCAGAGTTCCTACTTGGCTACTACTGAATGTGTCCCGTCCTGCAGCCTTAAGTACCATCCATCGTTCCTTCTTGGAACACTCCGACCGGTTTCGCCATCTTGCGGCTCATCAGGGAGCTACAAACAAACAGACCAAGTCCTTAGTGCGTCACTTGCAAAGGTTAGGTTTTAAAATGGTGGGCAGAGGGGGGAAACGCCCTCCCTATGTTGTCTGCCTCTTGGTTCTGGCCCGCACCTCAGACTGTTGCTGTTGTCCAAATGAATGCACCTTGTGCTTTAGCTTTAGGCACCATCCAGAGTTCCTACTTGGCTACTACTGAATGTGTCCCGTCCTGCAGCCTTAAGTACCATCCATCGTTCCTTCTTGGAACACTCCGACCGGTTTCGCCATCTTGCGGCTCATCAGGGAGCTACAAACAAACAGACCAAGTCCTTAGTGCGTCACTTGCAAAGGTTAGGTTTTAAAATGGTGGGCAGAGGGGGGAAACGCCCTCCCTATGTTGTCTGCCTCTTGGTTCTGGCCCGCACCTCAGACTGTTGCTGTTGTCCAAATGAATGCACCTTGTGCTTTAGCTTTAGGCACCATCCAGAGTTCCTACTTGGCTACTACTGAATGTGTCCCGTCCTGCAGCCTTAAGTACCATCCATCGTTCCTTCTTGGAACACTCCGACCGGTTTCGCCATCTTGCGGCTCATCAGGGAGCTACAAACAAACAGACCAAGTCCTTAGTGCGTCACTTGCAAAGGTTAGGTTTTAAAATGGTGGGCAGAGGGGGGAAACGCCCTCCCTATGTTGTCTGCCTCTTGGT
>NC_090359.1:2100000-2347459 GCF_035084215.1 Heptranchias perlo
GGAAAAGGAGCAGGAGGAGGAGAAGGAGCAGCAGATGAAGGAGGAGGAGCAGGAGGTGGAGAAGGAGCAGGTGGTGGAGGTGGAGCTTGATATGGAAAAGGAGCAGGAGGTGGAGAAGGAGCAGGAGATGAAGGAGGAGGAGCAGGAGGTGGAGAAGGAGCAGGTGGTGGAGGTGGAGCTTGATATGGAAAAGGAGCAGGAGGTGGAGAAGGAGCAGGAGATGAAGGAGGAGGAGCAGGAGGTGGAGAAGGAGCAGGTGGTGGAGGTGGAGCTTGATATGGAAAAGGAGCAGGAGGTGGAGAAGGAGCAGGAGATGAAGGAGGAGGAGCAGGAGGTGGAGAAGGAGCAGGAGGTGGAGAAGGAGCAGGAGGTCGAGAAGGAACATGTGGTCGAGAAGGAGCAGGAGGTGGAAAAGGAGCAGGAGGTGGAGAAGGAGCAGAAGGGGGAGAAGGAGCAGGAGGAGGAGGTTGAGCGGGACGAGGAGAATTAGCAGGAGTGGGAGAGTGAGCAGGAGGTGGAGAAGGATCAGGACGGGGAAAAGGAGCAGGAGGTAGAGATGGAGCGGGAAGGGGAGAAGGAGCAGGAGGCGGAGTTAGAGATGTAGCGGGAGGCCTAGAAGGAGCAGGAGGCGGAGAAGGAGCAGGAGGTGGAGAAGGAGCAGTAGGTGGAGAAGGAGCAGGAGGTGGAGAAGGAGCAGGAGGTGGAGAATGAACAGTTGGAGGAGAAGGAGGAGGAGGTGGAGAAGGAGCAGGAGGAGGAGAATGAGCAGGAGGAGGAGGTTGAGCGGGACGAGGAGAAGGAGCAGAGGGGGAGAGTTAGCAGGAGTGGGGGAGTGAGCAGGAGGTGGAGAAGTAGCAGGACGGGGAAAAGGAGCAGTAGCAGGAGGGGGAGAAGGAGCAGGAGGAGGAGTTTGACCATGAAGTGGAGAAGGAGCAGGAGGGGGAGGTTGAGCAGAAAGAGGAGAAGTAGCGGGTGGAGGGGAAGCAGCAGGAGGTGAAGGTGGAGCTGGATGTGGTGGAGGAGCATGAGGTGGAAAAGGAGCACGAGGCGGAGAAGGAGCAGGAGGTGGAGAAGGAGCTGGAGGAGGAGAAGGAGCTGGAGGAGGAGAACGAGCTAGAGGAGGAGAAGGAGCAGGAGGGCGAGAATGAGCATGAGGTGTAGAAGGAGCAGGAGGTGGAGGAGGATCAGAAGGAGGAGAAGGAGCAGGAGGTGGAGAAGGAGCAGGAGATGGAGAAGGAGCAGGAGAAGGAGAAGGAGCAGGAGGAGGAGGTTGAGCGGGACGAGGAGAAGGAGCAGGAGGGGGAAAAGGAGCAGGAGGTAGAGATGGAGTGGGAGGGGGAGAAGGAGCAAGAGGCGGAGGTAGAGATGGAGTGGGAGGCTTAGATGGAGCAGGAGGCGGAGAAGGAGCAGGAGGCGGAGAAGGAGCAGGAGGCGGAGAAGGAGCAGGAGGTGGAGAATCAACAGTTGGAGGAGAAGGAGGAGGATGCGAAAAAGCAGTCGTTGGAGAAGGAGCATGAGGTGGAGAAGGAGCAGGATGTGGAGGTGGAGCTGGATATGGAAAAGGAGCAGGAGGTGGAGAAGGAGCAGAAGGTGGAGTAGGAGCAGGAGGTGGAGAAGGAGCTGGAGGTGGAGAAGGAGCAGGAGGTGCAGAAGGAGCAGGAGGTGGAGAAGGAGCAGGAGGTGGAGAAGGAGCAGGAGGTGGAGAAGGAGCAGGAGGTGAAGAAGGAGGAGGAGGTGGAGGTGGAGAAGGAGCAGGAGGTGGAGAAGGAGCAGGAGGTGGAGAAGGAGCAGGAGGTGGAGAAGGAGCAGAAGGTGGAGAAGGAGCAGGAGGTGGAGAAGGAGCAGTAGGAAGAGGTTGAGCTTGACGAGGAGAAGGAACAGGAGACGGAGAAGGAGCAGGAGGTACAGTAGTAGCAGGAGCAGGAGGGGGTGAAGGAGCAGGAGGGGAGAAGGAGCAGCAGGCAAGGCAGGAGCAGGAGGGGGACAAGGAGCAGGAGGAGGAGTTTGACCAGGAAGTGGAGAAGGAGCAGGAGGGGGATGTTGAGCAGAAAGAGGAGATGGAGCAGGTGGAGGGGAAGCAGCAGGAGGTGGAGGTGGAGCTCGATGTGGTGGAGGAGCATGAGGTGGAGAAGGAGCAGGGGGCGGAGAAGGAGCAGGGGGTGGAGAAGGAGCAGGAGGTGGAGTAGGAGCAGGGGGTGGAGAAGGAGCAGGAGGTGGAGAAGGAGCAGGAGGCGGAGGTGGAGCTGCAGGTGAAGGAGCAGGACGGGGAGAAGGACCTGGTGGAGGAGAAGGAGCTGGAGGAGGAGAACGAACAAGAGTAGGAGAAAGATCAGGAGGGGTAGAAGGAGCAGGAGTGTTAGAAGGAGCAGAAGGAGGAGAAGGAGCAGAAGGTGGAGAAGGAGCAGGAAGAGTAGAAAGAGCAGGAGGAGGGGGTTGAGCAGAGAAGGAGCAGGACGAGGAGAAGCAGAGGAGGAGGAGAAGGAGCACGAAGAGAAGAATGAGCAGGAGGAGGAGATGGAGCCATACGTTGAGAGGGAGCATGAGGTGGAGAAGGAGCAACAGGAGGAGAAGGAGCAGGAGAGGGAGAAGGAGCAGGAGGTAGAGATGGAGCGGGAGGGGGAGAAGGAGCAGGAGGCGGAGTTAAAGATGGATCGGGAGGCCTAGAAGGAGCAGGAGGCGGAGAAGGAGCAGGAGGCGGAGAAGGAGCTGGAGATGAAGAAGGAGGAGGAGGTGGAGAAGGAGCAGGAGGTGGAGAAGGAGCAGAAGTTGGAGATGGAGCAGGAGGTGGAGAAGGAGCAGGAGGTAGAGTAGGAGCAGGAGGAGGAGGGGGTGAAGGAGCAGCAGGCAAGGCAGGAGCAGTAGGGGGACAAGGAGCAGGAGGCGGAGTTTGACCAGGAAGTGGAGAAGGAGCAGGAGGGGGAGGTTGAGCCGAAAGAGGAGATGGAGCATATGAAGGGGAAGCAGCAGGAGGTGGAGGTGGAGCTGGATGTGATGGAGGAGCATGAGGTGGAGAAGGAGCAGGGGGTGGAGAAGGAGCAGGAGGTGGAGAAGTAGCAGGAGGCGGAGGTGGAGCTGCAGGTGAAGAAGGAGCAGGACGGGGAGATGGAGCTGGAGGAGGAGAAGGAGCTGGAGGAGGAGAACGAGGTAGAGGAGGAGAAGGAGCAGGTGGGCTAGAAGGAGCAGAAGGTGGAGGAGGAGCAGAAGGAGGAGAAGGACCAGCAGGTGGAGAAGGAGCAGGAGGTGGAGAAGGAGCAGGAGGTGGAGAAGGAGCAGGAGGAGGAGGTTGAGCGGGACGAGGAGAAGGAGCAGGAGGGGGTGAGTGAGCAGGAGTGGGAGTGTGAGCAGGAGATGGAGAAGAATCAGGACGGGGAAAAGGAGCAGGACGTAGAGATGGAGCGGGAGGGGGAGAAGGAGCAGGAGGCGGAGGTAGAGATGGAGGGGGAGGCCTAGAAGGAGCAGGAGGCGGAGAAGGAGCAGGAGGCGGAGAAGGTGCAGGAGGTGGAGAAGGAGCATGAGGTGGAGAAGGAGCAGGATGTGGAGGTGGAGCTGGATATGGAAAAGGAGCAGGAGGTGGAGAAGGAGAGGACATGAAGGAGGAGGAGCAGGTGGTGGAGAAGGAGCAGGAGGTGGAGAAGGAGCAGGAGGTGGAGAAGGAGCAGGAGGTGGAGAAGGAGCAGGAGGTGGAGAAGGAGCAGGAGGTGAAGAAGGAGCAGGACGGGGAGATGGAGCTGGAGCAGGAGAAGGAGCTGGAGGAGGAGAAGGAGCAGGAGGGCTAGAAGGAGCATGAGGGGTAGAAGGAGCAGGAGGTGGAGGAGGAGCAGAAGGAGGAGAAGGAGCAGAAGATGGAGAAGGAGCAGGAGGTGGAGAAGGAGCAGGAGGTGGAGAAGGAGCAGGAGGAGGAGAAGGAGCAGGAGGAGGAGGTTGAGCGGGACGTGGAGAAGGAGCAGGAGGGGTGAGTGAGCAGGAGTGGGAGTGTGAGCAGGAGGTGGAGAAGGATCAGGACGGGGAAAAGGAGCAGGAGTTAGAGATGGAGCGGGAGGGGGAGAAGGAGCAGGAGGCAGAGGTGGAGATGGAGCGGGAGGCCTAGAAGGAGCAGGAGGCGGAGAAGGAGCAGGAGGCGGAGAAGGAGCAGGTGTTGGAGAAGGAGCAGGTGTTGGAGAAGGAGCAGGAGGTGGAGAAGGAGCAGGTGTTGGAGAAGGAGCAGGAGCTGGAGAAGGAGCAGAAGGTGAAGAAGGAGGAGGAGGTGGAGAAGGAGCAGGAGGTGGAGAAGGAGCAGGTGTTGGAGAAGGAGCAGGAGGTGGAGAAGGAACATGTGGTCGAGAAGGAGCAGGAGGTGGAAAAGGAGCAGGAGGTGGAGAAGGAGCAGAAGGGGGAGAAGGAGCAGGAGGAGGAGGTTGAGCGGGACGAGGAGAATTAGCAGGAGTGGGAGAGTGAGCAGGAGGTGGAGAAGGATCAGGACGGGGAAAAGGAGCAGGAGGTAGAGATGGAGCGGGAAGGGGAGAAGGAGCAGGAGGCGGAGTTAGAGATGTAGCGGGAGGCCTAGAAGGAGCAGGAGGCGGAGAAGGAGCAGGAGGTGGAGAATGAACAGTTGGAGGAGAAGGAGGAGGAGGTGGAGAAGGAGCAGGAGGAGGAGAAGGAGCAGGAGGAGGAGGTTGAGCGGGACGAGGAGAAGGAGCAGAGGGGGAGAGTTAGCAGGAGTGGGGGAGTGAGCAGGAGGTGGAGAAGTAGCAGGACGGGGAAAAGGAGCAGTAGCAGGAGGGGGAGAAGGAGCAGGAGGAGGAGTTTGACCATGAAGTGGAGAAGGAGCAGGAGGGGGAGGTTGAGCAGAAAGAGGAGAAGTAGCGGGTGGAGGGGAAGCAGCAGGAGGTGAAGGTGGAGCTGGATGTGGTGGAGGAGCATGAGGTGGAAAAGGAGCACGAGGCGGAGAAGGAGCAGGAGGTGGAGAAGGAGCTGGAGGAGGAGAAGGAGCTGGAGGAGGAGAACGAGCTAGAGGAGGAGAAGGAGCAGGAGGGCGAGAATGAGCATGAGGTGTAGAAGGAGCAGGAGGTGGAGGAGGATCAGAAGGAGGAGAAGGAGCAGGAGGTGGAGAAGGAGCAGGAGATGGAGAAGGAGCAGGAGAAGGAGAAGGAGCAGGAGGAGGAGGTTGA
Source organism: Heptranchias perlo (assembly GCF_035084215.1). Lineage (NCBI taxonomy): Eukaryota > Metazoa > Chordata > Chondrichthyes > Hexanchiformes > Hexanchidae > Heptranchias > Heptranchias perlo. Next base: position 2,105,148 of record NC_090359.1, read on the forward strand.
GCGGGACGAGGAGAAGGAGCAGGAGGGGGAAAAGGAGCAGGAGGTAGAGATGGAGTGGGAGGGGGAGAAGGAGCAAGAGGCGGAGGTAGAGATGGAGTGGGAGGCTTAGATGGAGCAGGAGGCGGAGAAGGAGCAGGAGGCGGAGAAGGAGCAGGAGGCGGAGAAGGAGCAGGAGGTGGAGAATCAACAGTTGGAGGAGAAGGAGGAGGATGCGAAAAAGCAGTCGTTGGAGAAGGAGCATGAGGTGGAGAAGGAGCAGGATGTGGAGGTGGAGCTGGATATGGAAAAGGAGCAGGAGGTGGAGAAGGAGCAGAAGGTGGAGTAGGAGCAGGAGGTGGAGAAGGAGCTGGAGGTGGAGAAGGAGCAGGAGGTGCAGAAGGAGCAGGAGGTGGAGAAGGAGCAGGAGGTGGAGAAGGAGCAGGAGGTGGAGAAGGAGCAGGAGGTGAAGAAGGAGGAGGAGGTGGAGGTGGAGAAGGAGCAGGAGGTGGAGAAGGAGCAGGAGGTGGAGAAGGAGCAGGAGGTGGAGAAGGAGCAGAAGGTGGAGAAGGAGCAGGAGGTGGAGAAGGAGCAGTAGGAAGAGGTTGAGCTTGACGAGGAGAAGGAACAGGAGACGGAGAAGGAGCAGGAGGTACAGTAGTAGCAGGAGCAGGAGGGGGTGAAGGAGCAGGAGGGGAGAAGGAGCAGCAGGCAAGGCAGGAGCAGGAGGGGGACAAGGAGCAGGAGGAGGAGTTTGACCAGGAAGTGGAGAAGGAGCAGGAGGGGGATGTTGAGCAGAAAGAGGAGATGGAGCAGGTGGAGGGGAAGCAGCAGGAGGTGGAGGTGGAGCTCGATGTGGTGGAGGAGCATGAGGTGGAGAAGGAGCAGGGGGCGGAGAAGGAGCAGGGGGTGGAGAAGGAGCAGGAGGTGGAGTAGGAGCAGGGGGTGGAGAAGGAGCAGGAGGTGGAGAAGGAGCAGGAGGCGGAGGTGGAGCTGCAGGTGAAGGAGCAGGACGGGGAGAAGGACCTGGTGGAGGAGAAGGAGCTGGAGGAGGAGAACGAACAAGAGTAGGAGAAAGATCAGGAGGGGTAGAAGGAGCAGGAGTGTTAGAAGGAGCAGAAGGAGGAGAAGGAGCAGAAGGTGGAGAAGGAGCAGGAAGAGTAGAAAGAGCAGGAGGAGGGGGTTGAGCAGAGAAGGAGCAGGACGAGGAGAAGCAGAGGAGGAGGAGAAGGAGCACGAAGAGAAGAATGAGCAGGAGGAGGAGATGGAGCCATACGTTGAGAGGGAGCATGAGGTGGAGAAGGAGCAACAGGAGGAGAAGGAGCAGGAGAGGGAGAAGGAGCAGGAGGTAGAGATGGAGCGGGAGGGGGAGAAGGAGCAGGAGGCGGAGTTAAAGATGGATCGGGAGGCCTAGAAGGAGCAGGAGGCGGAGAAGGAGCAGGAGGCGGAGAAGGAGCTGGAGATGAAGAAGGAGGAGGAGGTGGAGAAGGAGCAGGAGGTGGAGAAGGAGCAGAAGTTGGAGATGGAGCAGGAGGTGGAGAAGGAGCAGGAGGTAGAGTAGGAGCAGGAGGAGGAGGGGGTGAAGGAGCAGCAGGCAAGGCAGGAGCAGTAGGGGGACAAGGAGTAGGAGGCGGAGTTTGACCAGGAAGTGGAGAAGGAGCAGGAGGGGGAGGTTGAGCCGAAAGAGGAGATGGAGCATATGAAGGGGAAGCAGCAGGAGGTGGAGGTGGAGCTGGATGTGATGGAGGAGCATGAGGTGGAGAAGGAGCAGGGGGTGGAGAAGGAGCAGGAGGTGGAGAAGTAGCAGGAGGCGGAGGTGGAGCTGCAGGTGAAGAAGGAGCAGGACGGGGAGATGGAGCTGGAGGAGGAGAAGGAGCTGGAGGAGGAGAACGAGGTAGAGGAGGAGAAGGAGCAGGTGGGCTAGAAGGAGCAGAAGGTGGAGGAGGAGCAGAAGGAGGAGAAGGACCAGCAGGTGGAGAAGGAGCAGGAGGTGGAGAAGGAGCAGGAGGTGGAGAAGGAGCAGGAGGAGGAGGTTGAGCGGGACGAGGAGAAGGAGCAGGAGGGGGTGAGTGAGCAGGAGTGGGAGTGTGAGCAGGAGATGGAGAAGAATCAGGACGGGGAAAAGGAGCAGGACGTAGAGATGGAGCGGGAGGGGGAGAAGGAGCAGGAGGCGGAGGTAGAGATGGAGGGGGAGGCCTAGAAGGAGCAGGAGGCGGAGAAGGAGCAGGAGGCGGAGAAGGTGCAGGAGGTGGAGAAGGAGCATGAGGTGGAGAAGGAGCAGGATGTGGAGGTGGAGCTGGATATGGAAAAGGAGCAGGAGGTGGAGAAGGAGAGGACATGAAGGAGGAGGAGCAGGTGGTGGAGAAGGAGCAGGAGGTGGAGAAGGAGCAGGAGGTGGAGAAGGAGCAGGAGGTGGAGAAGGAGCAGGAGGTGAAGAAGGAGCAGGACGGGGAGATGGAGCTGGAGCAGGAGAAGGAGCTGGAGGAGGAGAAGGAGCAGGAGGGCTAGAAGGAGCATGAGGGGTAGAAGGAGCAGGAGGTGGAGGAGGAGCAGAAGGAGGAGAAGGAGCAGAAGATGGAGAAGGAGCAGGAGGTGGAGAAGGAGCAGGAGGTGGAGAAGGAGCAGGAGGAGGAGAAGGAGCAGGAGGAGGAGGTTGAGCGGGACGTGGAGAAGGAGCAGGAGGGGTGAGTGAGCAGGAGTGGGAGTGTGAGCAGGAGGTGGAGAAGGATCAGGACGGGGAAAAGGAGCAGGAGTTAGAGATGGAGCGGGAGGGGGAGAAGGAGCAGGAGGCAGAGGTGGAGATGGAGCGGGAGGCCTAGAAGGAGCAGGAGGCGGAGAAGGAGCAGGAGGCGGAGAAGGAGCAGGTGTTGGAGAAGGAGCAGGTGTTGGAGAAGGAGCAGGAGGTGGAGAAGGAGCAGGAGCTGGAGAAGGAGCAGAAGGTGAAGAAGGAGGAGGAGGTGGAGAAGGAGCAGGAGGTGGAGAAGGAGCAGGTGTTGGAGAAGGAGCAGGAGGTGGAGAAGGAGCAGGTGTTGGAGAAGGAGCAGGAGCTGGAGAAGAAGCAGGTGTTGGAGAAGGAGCAGGAGCTGGAGAAGGAGCAGAAGGTGGAGATGGATCAGGAGGTGGAGAAGGAGCAGTAGGAAGAGGTTGAGCTTGACGAGGAGAAGGAACAGGAGACGGAGAAGGAGCAGGAGGTAGAGTAGGAGCAGGAGCAGGAGGGGGTGAAGGAGCAGGAGGGGAGAAGGAGCAGCAGGCAAGGCAGGAGCAGGAGGGGGACAAGGAGCAGGAGGCGGAGTTTGACCAGGAAGTGGAGAAGGAGCAGGAGGGGGAGGTTGAGCAGAAAGAGGAGATGTAGCAGGTGGAGGGGAAGCAGCAGGAGGTGGAGGTAGAGCTGGATGTGATGGAGGAGCATGAGGTGGAGAAGGAGCATGAGGCGGAGAAGGAGCAGGAGGTGGAGAAGGAGCAGGAGGTGGAGAAGTAGCAGGAGGCGGAGGTGGAGCTGCAGGTGAAAAAGGAGCAGGACGGGGAGATGGAGCTGGAGGAGGAGAAGGAGCTAGAGGAGGAGAACGAACAAGAGGAGGAGAAGGAGCAGTAGGGGTAGAAGGAGCAGGAGGGGTAGAAGGAGCAGAGGGAGGAGAAGGAGCAGAAGGTGGAGAAGGAGCACGAAGAGAAGAACGAGCAGGAGGAGGGGGTTGAGCAGAGAAGGAGCAGGAAGAGGAGAAGCAGCAGGAGGAGGAGAAGGAGCACGAAGAGAAGAATGAGCAGGAGGAGGAGATGGAGCCAGACGTTGAGAAGGAGCAGGAGGTGGAGAGGGAGCAACAGGAGGACAAGGAGCAGGAGAGGGAGAGGGAGCAGGAGAGGGAGAAGGAGCAGGAGAGGGAGAAGGAGCAGGAGGGGGAGAAGGAGCAGGAGAGGGAGAAGGAGAAGGAGCAGGAGAGGGAGAAGGAGCAGGAGGGGGAGAAGGAGCAACAGGAGGAGAAGGAGCAGGAGGACGAGAAGGAGCAGGAGGACGAGAAGGAGCAGGAGGACGAGAAGGAGCAGGACGCGGAGAAGGAGCAGGAGGCGGAGAAGGAGCAGCAGGTGGAGGTGGAGCTGGATATGGAAAAGGAGCAGGAGGAGGAGAAGGAGCAGCAGATGAAGGAGGAGGAGCAGGAGGTGGAGATGGAGCAGGAGGTGGAGAAGGAGCAGGAGGTGGAGAAGGAGCAGGAGGTGGAGAAGGAGCAGGAGGTGGAGAAGGAGCAGGAGGTGGAGAAGGAGCAGAAGGTGGAGAAGGAGCAGGAGGTGGAGAAGGAGCACGAAGAGAAGAATGAGCAGGAGGAGGAGATGGAGCCAGACGTTGAGAAGGAGCAGGAGGTGGAGAGGGAGCAACAGGAGGACAAGGAGCAGGAGAGGGAGAAGGAGCAGGAGAGGGAGAAGGAGCAGGAGAGGGAGAAGGAGCAGGAGGGGGAGAAGGAGCAGGAGAGGGAGAAGGAGCAGGAGAGGGAGAAGGAGCAGGAGGGGGAGAAGGAGCAACAGGAGGAGAAGGAGCAGGAGGACGAGAAGGAGCAGGAGGACGAGAAGGAGCAGGAGGACGAGAAGGAGCATGTGGACGAGAAGGAACAGGAAGACGAGAAGGATCAGGAAGACGAGAACGATCAGGAAGACGCGAAGGATCAGGAAGACGAGATGGATCAGGAGGAGGGGAAGAAGCAGGAGACGGAGAAGGAGCAGTTGAGGGAGAGGGAGCAGGAGGTAGAGGAGGGGCTCGACGGCGAGAATGATCAGGAGGGTGTGAACGAGCAGTAGGCGGAGGAGGAGCGGGAGGCATAGAAGGAGCAGCAGGCGGAGAAGGAGCAGGAGGCGGAGAAGGAGCAGGAGGCGGAGAAGGAGCAGGACGCGGAGAAGGAGCAGGAGGCGGAGAAGGAGCAGCAGGTGGAGGTGGAGCTGGATATGGAAAAGGAGCAGGAGGAGGAGAAGGAGCAGCAGATGAAGGAGGAGGAGCAGGAGGTGGAGATGGAGCAGGAGGTGGAGAAGGAGCAGGAGGTGGAGAAGGAGCAGGAGGTGGAGAAGGAGCAGGAGGTGGAGAAGGAGCAGGGGGTGGAGAAGGAGCAGGAGGGGGAGAAGGAGCAGAAGGTGGAGAAGGAGCAGGAGGTGGAGAAGGAGCAGGAGGTGGAGAAGGAGCAGGAGGAGAAGAAGGAGCAGGAGGAGGAGGTTGAGCGGGACGAGGAGAAGGAGCAGGAGGGTGTGAGTGAGCAGGAGTGGGAGAGTGAGCAGGAGGTGGAGAAGGATCAGGACGGGGAAAAGGAACAGGAGGTAGAGATGGAGCGGGAAGGGGAGAATGAGCAGGAGGCTGAGGTAGAGATTGAGCGGGAGGCATAGAAGGAGCAGGAGGCGGAGAAGTAGCAGGAGGCGGAGAAGGAGCAGGAGGTGGAGAATGAACAGTTGGAGGAGAAGGAGGATGAGGAGAAGCAGCAGTCGTTGGAGAAGGAGCATGAGGTGGAGATGGAGCAGGATGTGGAGGTGGAGCTGGATATGGATAAGGAGCAGGAGGTGGAGAAGGAAAGGAGATGAAGGAGGAGGAGCAGGAGGTGGAGAAGGAGCAGGAGGTGGAGAAGGAACAGGAGGTGGAGAAGGAGCAGGAGGTGGAGAAGTAGCAGGAGGTGGAGAAGGAGCAGGAGGTGGAGAAGGAGCAGGAGGTGGTAGAAGGAGCAGGAGGTGGAGAAGGAGCCGGAGGTGGAGAAGGAGCAGGAGGTGGAGAAGGAGCAGGAGGTGGAGAAGGAGCAGGAGGTGGAGAAGGAGCAGTAGGAAGAGGTTGAGCTTGACGAGGAGAAGGAACAGGAGACGGAGAAGGAGCAGGAGGTACAGTAGTAGCAGGAGCAGGAGGGGGTGAAGGAGCAGGAGGGGAGAAGGAGCAGCAGGCAAGGCAGGAGCAGGAGGGGGACAAGGAGCAGGAGGAGGAGTTTGACCAGGAAGTGGAGAAGGAGCAGGAGGGGGATGTTGAGCAGAAAGAGGAGATGGAGCAGGTGGAGGGGAAGCAGCAGGAGGTGGAGGTGGAGCTCGATGTGGTGGAGGAGCATGAGGTGGAGAAGGAGCAGGGGGCGGAGAAGGAGCAGGGGGTGGAGAAGGAGCAGGAGGTGGAGAAGGAGCAGGGGGTGGAGAAGGAGCAGGAGGTGGAGAAGGAGCAGGAGGCGGAGGTGGAGCTGCAGGTGAAGGAGCAGGACGGGGAGAAGGACCTGGTGGAGGAGAAGGAGCTGGAGGAGGAGAACGAACAAGAGGAGGAGAAAGATCAGGAGGGGTAGAAGGAGCAGGAGTGTTAGAAGGAGCAGAAGGAGGAGAAGGAGCAGAAGGTGGAGAAGGAGCAGGAAGAGTAGAAAGAGCAGGAGGAGGGGGTTGAGCAGAGAAGGAGCAGGACGAGGAGAAGCAGAGGAGGAGGAGAAGGAGCACGAAGAGAAGAATGAGCAGGAGGAGGAGATGGAGCCATACGTTGAGAGGGAGCATGAGGTGGAGAAGGAGCAACAGGAGGAGAAGGAGCAGGAGAGGGAGAAGGAGCAGGAGGTAGAGATGGAGCGGGAGGGGGAGAAGGAGCAGGAGGCGGAGTTAAAGATGGATCGGGAGGCCTAGAAGGAGCAGGAGGCGGAGAAGGAGCAGGAGGCGGAGAAGGAGCTGGAGATGAAGAAGGAGGAGGAGGTGGAGAAGGAGCAGGAGGTGGAGAAGGAGCAGAAGTTGGAGATGGAGCAGGAGGTGGAGAAGGAGCAGGAGGTAGAGTAGGAGCAGGAGGAGGAGGGGGTGAAGGAGCAGCAGGCAAGGCAGGAGCAGTAGGGGGACAAGGAGCAGGAGGCGGAGTTTGACCAGGAAGTGGAGAAGGAGCAGGAGGGGGAGGTTGAGCCGAAAGAGGAGATGGAGCATATGAAGGGGAAGCAGCAGGAGGTGGAGGTGGAGCTGGATGTGATGGAGGAGCATGAGGTGGAGAAGGAGCAGGGGGTGGAGAAGGAGCAGGAGGTGGAGAAGTAGCAGGAGGCGGAGGTGGAGCTGCAGGTGAAGAAGGAGCAGGACGAGGAGATGGAGCTGGAGGAGGAGAAGGAGCTGGAGGAGGAGAACGAGGTAGAGGAGGAGAAGGAGCAGGTGGGCTAGAAGGAGCAGAAGGTGGAGGAGGAGCAGAAGGAGGAGAAGGACCAGCAGGTGGAGAAGGAGCAGGAGGTGGAGAAGGAGCAGGAGGTGGAGAAGGAGCAGGAGGTGGAGAAGGAGCAGGAGGAGGAGGTTGAGCGGGACGAGGAGAAGGAGCAGGAGGGGTGAGTGAGCAGGAGTGGGAGTGTGAGCAGGAGATGGAGAAGAATCAGGACGGGGAAAAGGAGCAGGACGTAGAGATGGAGCGGGAGGGGGAGAAGGAGCAGGAGGCGGAGGTAGAGATGGAGGGGGAGGCCTAGAAGGAGCAGGAGGCGGAGAAGGAGCAGGAGGCGGAGAAGGTGCAGGAGGTGGAGAAGGAGCATGATGTGGAGGTGGAGCTGGATATGGAAAAGGAGCAGGAGGTGGAGAAGGAGAGGACATGAAGGAGGAGGAGCAGGTGGTGGAGAAGGAGCAGGAGGTGCAGAAGGAGCAGGAGGTGGAGAAGGAGCTGCAGGTGAAGAAGGAGCAGGAGGTGGAGAAGGAGCAGGACGGGGAGATGGAGCTGGAGGAGGAGAACGAGCTGGAGGAGGAGAAGGAGCAGGAGGGCTAGAAGGAGCATGAGGGGTAGAAGGAGCAGGAGGTGGAGGAGGAGCAGAAGGAGGAGAAGGAGCAGAAGATGGAGAAGGAGCAGGAGGTGGAGAAGGAGCAGGAGGTGGAGAAGGAGCAGGAGGAGGAGAAGGAGCAGGAGGAGGAGGTTGAGCGGGACGTGGAGAAGGAGCAGGAGGGGTGAGTGAGCAGGAGTGGGAGTGTGAGCAGGAGGTGGAGAAGGATCAGGACGGGGAAAAGGAGCAGGAGTTAGAGATGGAGCGGGAGGGGGAGAAGGAGCAGGAGGCAGAGGTGGAGATGGAGCGGGAGGCCTAGAAGGAGCAGGAGGCGGAGAAGGAGCAGGAGGCGGAGAAGGAGCAGGAGGTGGAGAAGGAGCAGGTGTTGGAGAAGGAGCAGGAGCTGGAGAAGGAGCAGAAGGTGAAGAAGGAGGAGGAGGTGGAGAAGGAGCAGGAGGTGGAGAAGGAGCAGGTGTTGGAGAAGGAGCAGGAGGTGGAGAAGGAGCAGGTGTTGGAGAAGGAGCAGCAGCTGGAGAAGGAGCAGAAGGTGGAGATGGATCAGGAGGTGGAGAAGGAGCAGTATGAAGAGGTTGAGCTTGACGAGGAGAAGGAACAGGAGACGGAGAAGGAGCAGGAGGTAGAGTAGGAGCAGGAGCAGGAGGGGGTGAAGGAGCAGGAGGGGAGAAGGAGCAGCAGGCAAGGCAGGAGCAGGAGGGGGACAAGGAGCAGGAGGCGGAGTTTGACCAGGAAGTGGAGAAGGAGCAGGAGGGTGAGGTTGAGCCGAAAGAGGAGATGTAGCAGGTGGAGGGGAAGCAGCAGGAGGTGGAGGTAGAGCTGGATGTGATGGAGGAGCATGAGGTGGAGAAGGAGCATGAGGCGGAGAAGGAGCAGGAGGTGGAGAAGGAGCAGGAGGTGGAGAAGTAGCAGGAGACGGAGGTGGAGCTGCAGGTGAAAAAGGAGCAGGACGGGGAGATGGAGCTGGAGGAGGAGAAGGAGCTAGAGGAGGAGAACGAACAAGAGGAGGAGAAGGAGCAGTAGGGGTAGAAGGAGCAGGAGGGGTAGAAGGAGCAGAGGGAGGAGAAGGAGCAGAAGGTGGAGAAGGAGCACGAAGAGAAGAACGAGCAGGAGGAGGGGGTTGAGCAGAGAAGGAGCAGGAAGAGGAGAAGCAGCAGGAGGAGGAGAAGGAGCACGAAGAGAAGAATGAGCAGGAGGAGGAGATGGAGCCAGACGTTGAGAAGGAGCAGGAGGTGGAGAGGGAGCAACAGGAGGACAAGGAGCAGGAGAGGGAGAGGGAGCAGGAGAGGGAGAAGGAGCAGGAGAGGGAGAAGGAGCAGGAGGGGGAGAAGGAGCAGGAGAGGGAGAAGGAGAAGGAGCAGGAGAGGGAGAAGGAGCAGGAGGGGGAGAAGGAGCAACAGGAGGAGAAGGAGCAGGAGGACGAGAAGGAGCAGGAGGACGAGAAGGAGCAGGAGGACGAGAAGGAGCAGGACGCGGAGAAGGAGCAGGAGGCGGAGAAGGAGCAGCAGGTGGAGGTGGAGCTGGATATGGAAAAGGAGCAGGAGGAGGAGAAGGAGCAGCAGATGAAGGAGGAGGAGCAGGAGGTGGAGATGGAGCAGGAGGTGGAGAAGGAGCAGGAGGTGGAGAAGGAGCAGGAGGTGGAGAAGGAGCAGGAGGTGGAGAAGGAGCAGGAGGTGGAGAAGGAGCAGAAGGTGGAGAAGGAGCAGGAGGTGGAGAAGGAGCACGAAGAGAAGAATGAGCAGGAGGAGGAGATGGAGCCAGACGTTGAGAAGGAGCAGGAGGTGGAGAGGGAGCAACAGGAGGACAAGGAGCAGGAGAGGGAGAAGGAGCAGGAGAGGGAGAAGGAGCAGGAGAGGGAGAAGGAGCAGGAGGGGGAGAAGGAGCAGGAGAGGGAGAAGGAGCAGGAGAGGGAGAAGGAGCAGGAGGGGGAGAAGGAGCAACAGGAGGAGAAGGAGCAGGAGGACGAGAAGGAGCAGGAGGACGAGAAGGAGCAGGAGGACGAGAAGGAGCATGTGGACGAGAAGGAACAGGAAGACGAGAAGGATCAGGAAGACGAGAACGATCAGGAAGACGCGAAGGATCAGGAAGACGAGATGGATCAGGAGGAGGGGAAGAAGCAGGAGACGGAGAAGGAGCAGTTGAGGGAGAGGGAGCAGGAGGTAGAGGAGGGGCTCGACGGCGAGAATGATCAGGAGGGTGTGAACGAGCAGTAGGCGGAGGAGGAGCGGGAGGCATAGAAGGAGCAGCAGGCGGAGAAGGAGCAGGAGGCGGAGAAGGAGCAGGACGCGGAGAAGGAGCAGGAGGCGGAGAAGGAGCAGCAGGTGGAGGTGGAGCTGGATATGGAAAAGGAGCAGGAGGAGGAGAAGGAGCAGCAGATGAAGGAGGAGGAGCAGGAGGTGGAGATGGAGCAGGAGGTGGAGAAGGAGCAGGAGGTGGAGAAGGAGCAGGAGGTGGAGAAGGAGCAGGAGGTGGAGAAGGAGCAGGGGGTGGAGAAGGAGCAGGAGGGGGAGAAGGAGCAGAAGGTGGAGAAGGAGCAGGAGGTGGAGAAGGAGCAGGAGGTGGAGAAGGAGCAGGAGGAGAAGAAGGAGCAGGAGGAGGAGGTTGAGCGGGACGAGGAGAAGGAGCAGGAGGGTGTGAGTGAGCAGGAGTGGGAGAGTGAGCAGGAGGTGGAGAAGGATCAGGACGGGGAAAAGGAACAGGAGGTAGAGATGGAGCGGGAAGGGGAGAATGAGCAGGAGGCTGAGGTAGAGATTGAGCGGGAGGCATAGAAGGAGCAGGAGGCGGAGAAGTAGCAGGAGGCGGAGAAGGAGCAGGAGGTGGAGAATGAACAGTTGGAGGAGAAGGAGGATGAGGAGAAGCAGCAGTCGTTGGAGAAGGAGCATGAGGTGGAGATGGAGCAGGATGTGGAGGTGGAGCTGGATATGGATAAGGAGCAGGAGGTGGAGAAGGAAAGGAGATGAAGGAGGAGGAGCAGGAGGTGGAGAAGGAGCAGGAGGTGGAGAAGGAACAGGAGGTGGAGAAGGAGCAGGAGGTGGAGAAGGAGCAGGAGGTGGTAGAAGGAGCAGGAGGTGGAGAAGGAGCCGGAGGTGGAGAAGGAGCAGGAGGTGGAGAAGGAGCAGGAGGTGGAGAACGAGCAGGAGGTGGAGAAGGAGCAGTAGGAAGAGGTTGAGCTTGACGAGGTGAAGGAGCAGGAGGGGAGAAGGACCAGCAGGCAAGGCAGGAGCATGAGAGGGAGAAGGAGCAGGAGGAGGAGTTTGACCAGGAAGTGGAGAAGGAGCAGGATTAAGCTGTTGAATTATTTATATAATAACTTAAACAAATGGATTATTGACATAATAAATGAAAGACTTGAATTATTTATATGATTAATTAAACACGTGAATTATTTATATAATAAATTAAACAATTCATTATAAATTAAACGCTTGATTTATTTATGCAATAAATAATACAGTTGAATTATTTATGTATAAATTAAATTATTGAGTTATTTATATTAAAATTAAACACTTGATTATTTACACAATAAATTAAAGATTTGAATTATTTATCTAATAAATTAAACAATTGGATTATTTATATAAGAAATTAAACAATTCATTTTCAATTGAAGAATTGAATCATTTAAAAAATAAATTATTCACTTTAATATTTACATCATTTATTAAACCTTTGATTTATTTATATAACAAATTAAACTTTGAATTATGTTTATAATAAATTAAACAATTCGTTATTAAATAAAAATTGAATTATTTTTATAATATTAAAACAATTCATTATAAAATAAACACTTGCATTATTTATATAAGAAATTAAACAATTCATTATAAATTGAATCATTAATATAATATATTATTCACTTGATCATTTACATAAGATATTAAACCTTTGAACTAATATATCATAGTTTAAACACGACTTATTTATTATAATAAATTAAACCTTTGAATGATTTATATAATAAATTAAACTATTGAATTATTTCTGCAATAAATTAATATATTCAATCAATTATATAACGCATTAAAGAATTGAATTATTTACATAATAAATTAAACTATTGAATTATTTGTGTAATAAATTAAATAATTGAACACTTTATATATTATTTTAAACAATTGACATATTCCTATCATAAATTAAACAATTTATTTGTTTTTAAAATCAATTAAACAATTCATTATAAATTCAACACTTGATTATGTAATAAATTAAAAAGTTGAATTATTTACATAATAAATTAAACAACTGGATCATTTATATAAGAAATTAAACAATTCATTATAAATTGAAGGATTGAATCATTTACAATAAATTATTCACTTGATTAGTTACATAATATATCAAAACTTTGAATTATTTATATAATAAATTAAACACTTGAATTAATTATATAATAAATTAAACTTTGAATTATTTTTATAATAGATTAAACAATTCATTATAAAATAAACACTTGAATTATTTACATAATATATTAAACCTTTGAATTATTTATATATTAAATTAAACACTTGAATATTTATACAATAAATTAATCAATTGAAATATATAATAAATTAAACATGTGACTTCTTATTTAATAAATTAAACCTTTGAAAAATTAAACAATTCATTACAAAATAAACACTTGAATTATTTATGAAAAATTAAATTATTGAATCTTTCATATTATGAATTAAAAATTAATTTTGAATTAAACTATTGAATGATTTATATAATAAATTAAACAACTGATTTAGTTTATAATAAATTAAACAATTCATCATAAATTAAATTGTTGAATTATTTGCATAATAAATTAAAACAGTCATTTTCAATTGAACACTTGATTATTTATGTAATAAATGAAACAGTTGAATTATTTATATAATAAATTAAACACTTGAATTATTTATGTAATTAACTAAGTTATTAAATTACTTATATTATAAATTAAACACTTGATTATTTATGTAATAAATTAAACAGTTGAACTATTTATAATATCAATTAAATACTTGCATTAATTATATAATACATTAAACAATTGAATTATGTATATAATAAATTAAACACTTGAATTAATTATATAATAAATTCAACTTGGAATTATTTTTATAATAAATTAAAAATTTGATTATTTACATAAAATATTAAACCTTTGAATTATTTATATAATAAGTTGAACACCTGACTTCATATTCTAAATTAAACACTTGAATTAATTATATAATGAATTAAACTTTGAATTATTTTTATGATAAATTAAACAATTCATTATCAATTAAACTATTGAATTATTTATATAATAAATTAAACACTTGAATTATTTATGTAATCAATTAAATACTTGAATTAATTACATAAAAATTAAACAGTTGACGTCTTTCTGTAATAGATTAAAGCTTTGAAATATTTATATAATAAATTAAGCCTTTGAATTATTTATATAATAAATTAAACAATTCATTATAAATTAAACTATTGAATCATTAAAATAATAAATTGTTCACTTGATTATTTACATAATATATTAAAGATTTGAATAATTGATATAATAATTTAAAATGTGATTTCTTCATATAATAAATTAAACAATTGATTTTAAAATAAACACTTCAATTATTTATACAATGCATTAAACACTTGATTATTTATTTAATCAATTAAACGATTGAATTATTTATATTATAAATTACACAATTCATTACAAGTTAAACACTTGAATTGTTTATAGAATAAATTAAACACAAGAATTAATTATAAAATCAATTAGACTGTGAATTATTTATATAATAAATTAAACAATTCATTATAAATTAAATGCTTGATTTATTTATGCAATAAACAATACAGTTGGATTATTCGTATCATAAATTAAACAATTCATTATAAATTAAACTATTGAATAACTTGTATAATAAATTGATTTTTATAATACACTTGATTATATACATAACATATTAAACCTTTGAATTATTTTTATAATAGATTAAACTTTGAATTATTTTATAATAATTTAAACTTTGAATTATACATACAATGTACTATACAATTGAATTATTTTCATAATAAACTAAACAATTCATTATAAATTAAACCAGTGAATTATGCAACAAATTAAGTTGCTGTAATGTTTATATTCAAATTAAATACTTGAATTAATTTTATAATAAATTAAACTATTTAATTATTTATATACTAAATTGAAGTTTGAATTATTTTCATAATAAATTGATCAATTCATTTTAATATAAACACTTGAATTATATATATTATAAATTAAACACTTGAATGATTTATATTATAAATTAAACACTTGAATTATTTATGTAATCAATTAAGCTATTTATATAATAACTTAAACAACTGGATTATTAACATAATAAATTAAACACTTGAATTATTTATGTGATTAATTAAACATGTGAATTATATATATAATAAATTAAGCACTTATTATTTATACAATAAAATAAACACTTTATTTAATTAATAAATAAACAAATGAATTATTTATATCATAAATTAAACAATTGAATTTTTTATATAATAAATTAAACAATTCATTTTAAATTAATCTATTGAACTGTGCATATAATAAATTAAACACAATTATTTATATAATAAATTAATCTATTGAATCATTTATATATTAAATTAAACAATTTAATTATTTATATAATACATTAAACACATCATAAGAAATTAAACACTAAGAATATCCCAACACTGGACAAACAGGGGGCTCTAGGGGGAAGGAGCTAAATACGATTAAAATAACTAAGGAATTGGTACTCAGTAAATTAATGGGACTCAAGGCGGATAAATCCCCTGGACCTTATGGCTTACATCCCAGGGTCTTGAGGGAAGTGGCAGTAGGGATTATGGATGCTTTGGTAATAATTTTCCAAAATTCTCTGGACTCGGCAAAGGTCCCGGCAGATTGGAAAACTGCTAATGTAACACCGTTATTTAAAAAGGGTGGTAGGCAGAAGGCTGGAAATTATAGACCAGTTAGCCTAACATCTGTGGTGGGTAAAATTTTGGAGTCTATTATTAAGGAGACAGTAGCGGAACATTTGGATAAACATAATTTAATAGGACAAAGTCAGCATGGCTTTACGAAGGGGAAGTCATGTCTGACAAATTTGCTTGAGTTCTTTGAGGATATAACGTACAGGGTGGATAAAGGGGAACCAGTGGACGTAGTGTATTTGGACTTCCAGAAGGCATTCGACAAGGTGCCACATAAAAGATTATTGCTCAAGATAAAGAATCACTGGATTGGGGGTAATATTCTTGCATGGGTGGAGGATTGGTTATCTAACAGGAAGCAGAGAGTTGGGATAAATGGTTCATTCTCGGACTGGCAACCAGTCGCCAGTAGTGTTCTGCAGGGGTCGGTGCTGGGTCCCCAACTCTTTACAATCTATATTAACGATTTTAAGGAGGGGACCGAGTGTAACATATCAAAGTTTGCAGATGATACAAAGATGGGAGGGAAAGTAGAGAGTGAGGAGGACAGAAAAAACCTACAAGGGGATATTGGTGAGACCACACCTGGAATACTGCATACAGTTTTGGTCTCCATACTTAAGAAAATACATACTTGCTCTCGAGGCAGTACAAAGAAGGTGCACTCGGTTAATCCCGGGGATGAGGGGGTGGACATATGAGGAGAGGTTGAGTAGATTGGGACTCTACTCATTGGAGTTCAGAAGAATGAGAGGCGATCTTATTGAAACATATAAGATTGAGAAGGGGCTTGACGGGTGGATGTGGTAAGGATGTTCCCAAGGATGGGTGAATCTAGAACTAGGGGCCATAATCTTAGAATAAGGGGCTGCTCTTTCAAAACTGAGATGAGGAGAAACTTCTTCACTCAGAGGGTAGTAGGTCTGTGGAATTTGCTGCCCCAGGAAGCTGTGGAAGCTACATCATTAAATAAATTTAAAGCAGAAAAAGACAGTTTCCCAGAACTAAAGGGAGTTAGGGGTTACGGGGAGCGGGCAGGAAATTGGACATGAATTTAGATTTGAGGTTGGGATCAGATCAGCCGTGATCTTATTGAATGACGCAGCAGGCTCGAGGGGCCGATTGGCCTACTCCTGCTCCTATTTCTTATGTTCTTATGTTCTTTGTCCCTCCCTCAGGGAGATATCTGTCCAGTGATTGATGTCTCTTAGTCTCTTCCTCTGTCAGATATCTGCACAGTGATTGATGTCTCTCAACCCCTTCCTCAGTGAAATATCTGTACAGTGATTGATGTCTCTCAGTCCCTTCCTCAGGGAGATATCTGTGCAGTGATTGATGTCTCTCAGTCTCTTCCTCTGTCAGATATCGGTACAGTGATGGATGTCTCTCAGTCCCTTCCTCAGAGCGATATCTGTACAGTGATTTATGTCTCTCAGTCCCTTCCTCATGGAGATATCTGTACAGTGATTGATGTCTTTCAGTCTCTTCTTCTGACAGACTCCTTTACAGTGATTGATGTCTCTCAGACGCTTTCTCAAAGAGTTTTCTGTAGAGTGATTGATGTCTCTCACTCATTTCCACAGAGGGATATCTGTACAGTGATTGATGTATCTCGGTCCCTTCCTCACAGCAATATCTATCCAGTGATGGGTGTCTCTCAATCCCTTCCTCAAAGAGACTTCTGTACAGTGATTGATGTCTCTCAGTCCCTTCCAAAGGGAGATATCTCTATAGTGATTGATGTCTCTCAGTCTCTTCCTCAGGGAGATATCTCGATCGTGATTGATGTCTCTCAGTCTTTTTCCTCGGGACTTATCTGTGCCGTGATTGATATCTCTCAGTTTCTTCCTCAGTGCGATATCTTTACAGTGATGGAGATCTCTCAGTCCCTTCCTCGGAGAGATATCTGTACAGTGATTGATGTCTCCCAGTCCCTTCCTCAGAGATATCTGAAGAGTGATTAATGTCTCTCCGTCTATTCCACTAACAGATATCTGTACATGAGAACATAAGAACATAAGAAATTGGAGCAGGAGTAGGCCAATCGGCCCCTCGAGCCTGCTCCGCCATTCAATAAGATCATGGCTGATCTGATCCCAACCACAAATCTAAAGAACACAAGAAGTCGGAGCAGGACCCGGCCACATAGCCCCTGGGCCCTCTCCGCCACCCACAGGGCATTGACCGATCCGAACTCAGCTTCATGTCCAATTTCCTGCCCGCTCCCCATAACCCCTAATTCCCTTTACTTCTAGGAAACTGTCTATTTCTGTTTTAAATTTATCTAATGATGTAGCTTCCACAGCTTCCTGGGGCAGCAAATTCCACAGACCTACCACCCTCTGAGTGAAGAAGTTTCTCCTCATCTCAGTTTTGAAAGAGCAGCCCCTTATTCTAAGATTATGCCCCCTAGTTCTAGTTTCACCCATCTTTGGGAACATCCTTACTGCATCCACCCGATCAAGACCCTTCACAATCTTATATGTTTCAATAAGATCGCCTCTCATTCTTCTGAACTCCAATGAGTAGAGTCCCAATCTACTCAACCTCTCCTCATATGTCCGCCCCCTCATCCCCGGGATTAACCGAGTGAACCTTCTTTGTACTGCCTCGAGAGCAAGTATGTCTTTTCTTAAGTATGGAGACCAAAACTGTATGCAGTATTCCAGGTGCGGTCTCACCAATACCTTATATAACTGCAGCAATACCTCCTTGTTTTTATATTCTATCCCCCTAGCAATAAAAGCCAACATTCCGTTGGCTTTCTTGATCACCTGCTGCACCTGCATACCAACTTTTTGATTTTCTTGCACTAGGACCCCCAGATCCCTTTGTACTGCAGTACTTTCCAGTCTCTCGCCATTAAGAAAATAACTTGCTCTCTGATTTTTCCTGCCAAAGTGCATAACCTCACATTTTCCAATATTATATTGCATCTGCCAAATCTCCGCCCACTCACCCAGCCTGTCTATATCCCCTTGCAGGTTTTTTATGTCCTCCTCACTCTCTACTTTCCCTCCCATCTTTGTATCATCTGCAAATTTTGATATGTTGCACTCGGTCCCCTCCTCCAAATCGTTAATGTAGAGTGATTGATGTCTCTCAGTCACTTCCTCTGGGAGATATATGTACAGTGATTGATGTCTCTCAGTCTCTTCCTCAGAGCGATATCTATACAGTGATTGATGTCTCTCAGTCCCTTCCTCAGACAGATTCCTGTACAGTGATTGGTGTCTCTCCGTCCCTTCCTCAGAGGTATCACTACAGTGATTGATGTCTCTCAGTCTCTTCCTCAGAGCGGTATCTATCCAGTTATTTGTGTCTCTCAGTCCCTTCCTCAGAGAGATTTCTGTACAGTGATTGAAGTCTCACAGTCCCTTGCTCAAAGTGATAGATGTACAGCGATTGGTGTCTCTCAGTCCCTTCCTCAAAGAGACTATTGTACAGTGATTGAAGTCTCCCATTCCCTTCCTCAGTGAGATATCTGTACGGTGATTGATGTCTCTCAGTCCCTTCCTCAGAGAGATATCTGTAGAGTGATTGATGTCTCTCATTCGCTTCCTCGGAGAGATACGTGTACAGTGATTGATGTCTCTCAGTCCCTTCCTCAGAGCGATATCTATGCAGTGATTAATGGCTCTCAGCCCCATCCTCGGGGAGATACCTTTACATTGATTGATGTCTTTCGGTCCGGTCCTCAGAGAGATATCTATCCAGTGATTGGTGTCTCTCAGTCCCTTCCTCAACAAGAATCCTGTACAGTGATTGATGTCTCCCAGTCCCTTCCTTAGTGAGATATCTGCAGAGTGATTGATATCTCTCACTCCCTTCCACTGAGAGATATCTGTACAGTAATTGATGTCTCTCAGTCCCTCCCTCAGGGAGATATCTGTACAGTAATTGATGTCTCTCAGTCGCTTTCTCAGGGAGATATCTGAAGAGAGATTGATGTCTCTCAGTCTTTTCCTCTGACAGATATCTGTATAGTGATTGATGTATCTCGGTCCCTTCCTCAGAGCGATATCTATCCACTGATGGGTGTCTCTCAATCACTTCCTCAAAGTGACTTCTGTAAAGTGATTGATGTCTCACAGTCTCTTCCTCAGAGAGATATCGGAAGAGTGATTGATGTCTCTCAGTCTCTTCCTCTGACAGATACCTGCACAGTGATTGGTGTCTCTCAGTCCCTTCCTCAAAGAGACTTCTGTCCGGTGATTGATGTCTCTCAGTCCCTTCCTCAAAGTGACTTCTGTACAGTGATTGATGTCTCTCAGTCTCTTCCTCCGGCAGATATCTAAACAGTGATTAATGGCTCTCCGTCCCATCCTCGGGGAGATATCTGCACAGTGATTGGTGTCTCTCAGTCCCTTCCTCGGAGAGATTTCTGAACAGTGATTGATGTCTATCAGTCCCTTCCTCAGGGAGATATCTGAAGAGTGATTGATGTCTCTCAGTCTCTTCCTCTGACAGATATATGTACAGTGATTGATGTCTCTCAGTCTCTTCCTCTGACGGATATCTGTACAGTGATTGATGTCTCTCCGACACTTCCTCAGTGAGATATCTGTACAGTGATTGACGTCGCTCAGTCCCATCCTCAGTGAGGTATCTGTACAGTGATTGATGTCACTCAGTCTCTTCCTCATGGAGATATCTATCCGTGGTTGATGTCTCTCAGTTCCTTCCCCAGGGAGATATCGGCACAGCAATTGATGTCTCTCAGTCCCTTCCTCAGAGAGATATCTATTCAGTGATTGATGTCTCTCAGTCCCTTCCTCAGGGAGATATCTGCAGAGTGATTGATGTCTCAGTCCCATCCTCAGTGAGGTATCTGTACAGTGATTGATGTCTCTCAGTCCCTTCCTCGTCGTGATTTCTGAACAATGATTGATGTCTCTCAGTGTCTTCCTCAGAGTGATATTTGTACAGTGATTGATGTCTCACAGTCTCTTCCTCAGGGAGATATCGAAAGAGTGATTGATGTCTCTCAGTCTCTTCCTCTGACAGATACCTGCACAGTGATTGATGTCTCTCAGTCCCTTCCTCAAAGAGACTTCTGTCCGGTGATTGATGTCTCTCAGTCCCTTCCAAAGGCAGATATCTGTGCAGTGATTGGTGTCTCTCAACCCCTTCCTCAGTGAGATATCTGTAGGGTGAATTATATCTCTCAGTCCCGTCTTCAGAGAGATATCTAGCCAGTGATTGGTGTCTCTCAGTCCCTTCCTCAAAGAGACTTCTGTCCAGTGATTGGTGTCTCTCAGTCCCTTCCAAAGGCGGATATCTGTGCAGTGATTGGTGTCTCTCAGTCCGTTCCACAGAGCGATATCTATCCAGTGATTGGTGTCTCTCAGACCTTTCCTCAAAGAGACTTCTGTGGAGTGATTGGTGTCTCTCAGTCCCTTCCAAAGGGAAATATCTGTACAGCGATGGATCTCTCTCAGTCCCTTCCTCAGACAGATATCTGAAGAGTGATAGATGTCTCTTGGTCCCTTCTGTGACAGGCATCTGTACAGTGATTGGTGTCTCTCAGTCTCTTCCTCTGACAGACATTTGTACAGTGATAGATATCTCTCAGTCCCATCCTCAGAGAGATATCTGTACACTGATCGATGCCTCTCTGTCCATTCCTCGTGGTGATTTCTGTACAGTGATTGATTTCTCTCAGTCTCTTCCTCAGAGAGATATCTATCCAGTGATTGGTGTCTCTCAGTCCCTTCCTCAAAGAGACTTCTGTCCAGTGATTGGTGTCTCTCAGTCCCTTCCAAATGCAGATATCTGTACATTGATTGATCTCTCTCAGTGCCTTCCTCAGAGAGATATCTATCCAGTGATTGGTGTCTCTCGGTCCCGTTCTCAGAGAGATATCTATCCAGTGATTGGTGTCTCTCTTTCCCTTCCTCAAAGAGACTTCCGTGGAGTGATTGATGTCTCTCAGTCCCTTACAAAGGGAGATATCTGTACATTGATTGATGTCTCTCAGTCCGTTCCTCGGAGAGATATCTGTACATTTATTGATGTCTCTCAGTCCGTTCCTCGGAGAGATATCTGTACAGCGATGGATCTCTCTCAGTCCCTTCCTCAGACAGATATCTGAAGAGTGATAGATGTCTCTCGGTCCCTTTCTCTGACAGATATCTGTACAGTGATTGGTGTCTCTCAGTCTCTTCCTCTGACAGACATCTGTACAGTGATTTGTGTCTCTCGGTCTCTTCCACAGAGAGAAATCTGTGCAGTGATAGATGTCTCTCAGTCCCTCCCTCGGAGATATCTGCAGAGTGATTGATGTCTCTCAGTCCCATCCTCAGAGTGATATCTGTACAGTGATCGATGCCTCTCTATCCATTCCTCGTGGTGATTTCTGGAGAGTGATTGATCTCTCTCAGTCACTTCCTCAGTTAGATATCTGTACAGTGATTGATGTCTCTCAGTCCCATCCTCAAGGTGATAGATGTACAGCGATAGATGTCTCTCAATCCCTTCCTCAGGGAGATATCTGAACAGTGATTGATGTCTCTCGGTCCCTTCCAAGAGAGACACATCTGTACAGTGATTGATGTATCTCAGTCACTTCCTCAGGCAGATATCTGTACTGTGATTGGTGTCTCTCAGTCTCGTCCTCCGGGAGATATCTGTAGAGTGATTGATGTCTCTCAGTCCCATCCTCAGGGAGATATCGGTGCAGTGAATGTTGTCTCTCAGTCTCTTCCTCAGAGACATCTGTACAGTGATTCATGTCTCTCATTCTTTTCATCAAGCAGATATATGTGCAGTGATTGGTGTCTCTCAGTCTGTTCCTCAGAGCGATATCTGTACAGTGATTGTCCGTCAGTCCCATCCTCAGGGAGATATCTGTACAGGAGGAGGAGGAGCTTGCAGAGGAGATGATGGAGGAGGAGGAGGAGCTGGCGGAGGAGAAGATGGAGAGGGAGGAGGAGCAGGAGGAGAAGGAAGAGGAGGATTAGGAAGAGCAGCAGCGGGAAAAGGAGGAGGGGAGGAGGAAGAGCGGGGGGAGAGAAGGAGGAGGAGGGGGAGGAAGAGCAGGAAGAGGAAGAGGAGCAGGAGGAGGAGGAGGAAGAGCAGAAGGAAGAGCCGGAACAGGAGGATGAGGAGAGGAGAAGGAGGAGGAGGAGCGGGAAGGGGAGGAGATGGAAGAGCAGGAGGAGGAAGAGCAGGAGGAGGGGAGGAAATGGAGGAGAAAGAGTAGGAACAGGAGGAGCAGGAGGTGGAAGAGCAGGAGGACGATCAGGAGGAGGAGGAGGAGGGGAGGTAGGGCAGGTAGAGGAGGAGGAGCAGGAGGAAGAGGAGCAGGAAGCGGGAAGGAGCAGGAGGAGGAGGAGGAGCAGTAGTAGGAGGAGGAGGGGTGCGGAAGGAGGAGGAGGGGGCGGAGACGGACGTGGAGCAGGAGCAGGAGGAGGAGGAAGAGGAGGAGGAGAAGGAGGAGGTGGACGAGCAGGAGGAGGAGCAGGAGGGCGAGGAGCAGGAGGAGGAATAGGAGCAGGCGCAGGGGCAGAAGGGGAGGTGGAGGAGCCGAGGAGGAGGTGGAGAAGAATGAGGAGGAGGAGTAGAATGAGGAGGAGGAGCAAGAGCATGAGGAGGAACAGGAGGAGGAGGACGACGAGGAGGAAGAGCAGGAGGAGGAGCAGGGAGCAGGAGGGAGAGGAGCAGGAGGAAGAGGAGGAGGATGAAGATTTATTGGAGGACGAGCATAAGGACGAGCAAGAGCAGGAGAACGAGGAGGAAGAGCAGGAGGAGGAAGAGCAGGAGGAGGAGGAGCAGGATGGGGAGTTGCAGGAGGTCGAGCAGGAGGAGAAGGAGGGGAGGTGGAGGAACAGCAGGAGGAGGAGTAGGTGGAGGAAATGCAGGAGGAGGAGGAGTAGGAATAGCAGGTGGAGGAGGGGAGGAGGAGGAGGAGGAAGATGAGGATCAGCAAGAGGGGGAGGAAGAGCAGCAAGAGGAGCAGTAGGAGGAGGAGGAGCAGGAGAAGAAAGAGCAGGAGGATCAGCAGATGGTGGAGGAGGGGAGGAAGAGCAGGTGGAAGAGGAGGAGGTGGCGGAAAAGGAGAACCGGGGAAGGAGCAGAAGGAGAAGGAGGAGGAGGAAGAGGAGCAGGAGTAGCAGGAGGAGGAGGAGCTGGAGGAGGACGAGGAGCATGAGGAAGAGGAGGAGCTGGAGGAGGAGGCGGCAGAGCAGGTGAAGGAGCAGGAGGAGGTATGGGAGCAGGAGGAGAGGGAGGAGGAGGAGAAGGAACAGCAAGAGGAGGAGGAGCAGGAGGGGGAGGAGGATAGGAAGAGAAGGATGCAGGGCAGGAGCAGGAAGAGGAGGAGAAGGAGGAGGAGGGGCAGGAGGAAGAAGAGGAGGAGGTGGAGGAGCAGGAGAGGGATGATGATGAGGAGGTGCAGGAGGAGAAGGATGAGGAGGAGGAGGAGGAGGAAGAGCAGGAGGAGGAGGATGAGAGAAGCAGGAGGAAGAGGAGGGTGGAGGAGAAGCAGGAGGAGTAGCAGGACGAGGAGGAGGAGGGATGGAGGAGGAAGTGCAGGAGGAAGAGGAGAGGAGGAGGAGGTGGAGGAGGAAGAGGAGGAGGATGAGAGCAGGAGGAGGAGGAGCAGCAGAAGGAGGAGGATAAGAATGAGGAGGAGGAGCAGGATGAGGAGGACGAGGACGAGGACGAGGACGAGGAGGATGAGCAGGAGGGAGAGGAGGAGGAGGAGGAGGTGTAGGAGGAGGGGAGGAAGAGCAGGAGGAGGGAGAGGTGGAGGAGGAAGAGCAGGAGGAGGAGGAGCGGAGCGGGAGGAAGAGCAGGAGAAGTGGCGGAGAGGTGGAGGAGGAGGAAGAGGATGAGCAGGAGGAGGAGAAGGTGGAGGAGGAGGAGGAGCATGAGAAGGAGCAGGGGAGGAGAAGGAGGAGGAGGTGGAGGAGCTGCAGAAGGAGGAGGAGGAGGTTGAGTCTGATGTGCATGAGGAGGAGCAGGAGGAAGAGAATGAGGAGGAGGCGGAGCAGGAGGAGAAGGCGGAGGAGTTGCAGAAGGAGGAGGAGGCGGTAGAGGAAATGGAGTTGGAGGAGCCGGAGGTGGAGCAGGAGGAGGATGAGGAGGAGGAGGAGGAGAAGTAGGAGGAAGAGGAGTAGGAGGAGGAGAAGGAGGAGGCGGAGAGGGAGAAGCAGAATGGGGAGGAGGAGAAGCAGGAGGAGGAAGAGGTGGGAGAAGGAGGAAGATCAGGAGGAGCAGGAGGGGAAGAGCAGGAGGAGGAGGGGAGGAGAAGGAGGAGGAGGAGGAGGAGGAGCAGCAGGAGGGGGAGGAGGAAGAGGAGGAGGAGGAAATGGAGGAAAAGCAGGAGGAGGAGGAGGAAGAGCAGAAGGAGGAGGTGGAGCAGGAAGAGCAGGAGGAGGAGGAGAGGAGCAGGTGAGGAGGAGGAAGAGGCAGAGGAGGAGGGGGAGTTGGAGGACGAGGATTAGGAAGACCAGCAGGAGAGGTAAGAGCAGGAAGCGGAGGAGGAGGGGTGGAGCAGGAAGAGCGGGAGGAGGAGGTGGATGAGGATGAGCAGGAGGGGAGGAGCAGGATCAGAAAGAGTAGGAAGAGGAGGAGCAGGAGGAGGAGCGGGAGGAGGAGGGAGAGAAGAGTGAGCAGGAGGAGCAGAATGAGGAGGAGGAGCAAGAGCAGGAGTTGGAGGAGGAGCAGGAGGAGGAGGACGAGGATGAGGAGGAGCAACAGGAGTGGGAGGAGGAAGAGCAGGAAGAGGAGAGGAGAAGGTGGGGAAAGAGTAGGAGGAGGAGCAGCAGAAGGAGGAGGAGGAGCAAGAGCAGGAGGAGGAGGAGAATGAGCATGAGGAGGAGGAGCGATAAGAGGTGGAGGAAGAGGAGAAGGAGAAGGAGGAGGTGGAGCCGGAGGAGAAGGACGAGGTACAGGAGGAGGTTGGGAGGAAGAGCAGGAGCAGGAGGAGGAGCAGAAGGAGGAGGAGGTGGAAGAGGAGCAGGGAAAGGTGGAGGAGGAGGAGCAGGAGGAGGGGGGGAGAAGGAGGAGGGGAGGAGGAGGCAGAGGAGGAGGAGGACGACGAGCAGGAGTAGGAACAGGAGGAGGGGCAGCAGGAGGAGGAGGGGAGAAGGTGGAGCAGGAGGTGGCGAAGGAAGCAAGAGGAAGTGGAGGAGAAAGAGCAGGAGGAGGAGGAGAAGGAGCATGAGGAGGAGGAGCGGGAAGAGGTGGAGGAGGAGGAGGAGGAAGAGCAGGAAGAGGAGGGGAGGAGGAGGAGGAGGAAGAGAAGAAGGAGTAGGAGAAGGAACATGAGGAGGAGGAGCAGGAAGAGGTGGAGGAAGAGGAGGAATAGCAGGAGGAGGAAGGGAGGAGGAGCATGAAAAGGGGGAGGAGCTGGAGCAGGAGGAGTAGGAGGAGCGGGAAGAGGAGGAGGAGTGGAGGAGGAGGAAGAGCAGTAGGAGGAGGAGGAGGAGAATGAGAAGGAGGAGGAGGGGGAGGAAGAGCAGGAAGAGGAAGATGAGCAGGAGGAGGAGGAGGAGAAGGAAGAGGATGATTAGCAAGAGCAGCAGGAGGAGCAGGAGCGGGAAGAGGAGGAGGAGGAGGGGAGGAGGAGGAAGAGGGGAGAAGACGGAGGAAGAACAGGAGGCGGAGGAGGAGGAGGAGGAGGAAGAGGAGCAGGAAGTGGGGAAGGAGCAGGAGGAGGAGGAGCAGGAGGAGGAGGAGCAGTAGAAGGAGGGGAGGAGCTGCAGAAGGAGGAGGAGTACGGGGCAGAGCCAGATGTGGAGCAGGAGGAGGAAGAGGAGGAGGAGGAGAAAGTGTAGGAAGAGGAGCGGGAGGATGAGCAGGAGGAGGTGGAGGAGGGAGAACAGGAGGTGGAGAAAGAGGAGCAGAAGGAGGAGGGGAGGAGGAAGACCAAGAGGAGGAGGAGCAGGAGCAGTCGGGGAGGAGGATGAAGATTTGTAAGAGGAGGAGCAGGAGGAGGAGGAAGAACAGGAGGAGAAAGAGCAGGAGGAGGAGCAGGATGGGGAGGAGGAGCAGTAGAAGGAAGAGCAGGAGGAGCAGGAGGATGAGCAGGAGGAGGTGGATGAGGGAGATCAGGATGAGAAGGTGGAGAAGGAGCAGGAGGAGGAGGTGAAGGAGGAGGAGCAAGAGGAGGAGAAGAGGAGGAGGAGGATGAAGAGCATGAGGAGGAGGAGCAGGAGGGAGAGGAGCAGGAGGAGGGAAAGTTGAGGAACAGCTGGAGGAGGAACAGGGGTAGGAGGAGGAGCAGGAGGAGGCGAAGTGGGAGGATCAGGAGTAGGAGGTGGAGAAGCAGAAGCAGGAGGAGGGGCAGAAGCAGAAGGTGGAGAAACAGGAGGAGGAGGAGAAGCTGGTGGAATAGGAGGAGAAGCTGGAGGAGGAGGAGGCGCAGGAGCAAGATTTGTAGGAGGAGCAGCAGGAGGACGAGCAGGAGGAGGAGCGGTAGGAGGAGGAAGAGCAGGAATAGGAGTAGGAGGAGCAGGAACAGAGTTAGGAAGAGGAGGAGGAGGAGGTGGAGGAAGAAGAGCAGGAAGAGGGGGAGGAGGAGGAGCAGCAGCAGTTGGAGGAGGAGTACTAGCTGCAGGAGTAGGAGGAGGAGGAGGAGGAGGAGAATGAAGAGGATGAGGACGAGGAGGAAGAGGAAGAGCAGGAGGAGGAGGAGGTAGTGGGGCGACGCAGGAGGAGGAGAGGGAGTGAGAGTTGGAGCAGGAGGGAAGGTCGAGGAGGAGGAGCAGGTGGAGGAGGAAGAGCAGTTGGAGGAAGCGGAGGAGCATGAGGAGCAAGAGCAGGAGGAGGAGCCGGAGGAGGAGAAGAAAGAAGAGGAGGAGTAGGACGAGCAGGAGGAAGAGGAGGAGGAAGAAGAGGATGAAGAGGAGTAGGACCAGAAGTTGGAGGAGGAGGTGGAGCAGGAGGAGGAGGAGCAGGAGGATGCGAAGGAGGAAGAGTAGGCGTGGGAGGAAGAGGAGGAGTAGGAGGAGCAAAAGGAGGAGGATGCGAAGGAGGAAGAGGAGAAGGAGGAGGAGGAGCGGGAGGGGGAGTTGGAGGAGGAAGAGCCGGAGGAGGAGGAGGAGGAATAGCAGGAGGAGGAGGAGGAGGGGAAGGAGGAGCGGGAGTGGGAGTTGGAGGAGGAGGAGGAGAAGGAAGAGCAGGAGGAATGGCAGGAGGAGGAGGAATAGCAGGAGGAGGAGAAAGAGCAGGCGTTGCAGCGGGAGGAGGAGGAGAGGGAGCAGGAGGAAGAGGAGGAGGAAGAGCAGGAGGAGGAGAATAGCAGGAGGAGGAGGAGGAGGCGGGGAAGGAGCAGAGGGAGCAAGAGCAGGAGGAGGAGAATGAGCATGAGAAGGAGGAAGAGGAGGAGGAGGTGGAGTGGGAGGAGGAGAAGCAGCAGGACGAGGAGGTAAAGGAGAAGGAGGTGGAGGACAAGCGGAGGGGGAAGAGGCGATGGAGAAGGAGGAGGAAGAGTGTGAGCATGATCACTAGGTGTAGCAGGAGGAGGGGAAGAGAAGGAGGAGGAGGAGCGGGAGTAGGAGGAGGAGCAGGAGGAGGAGAAGCAGGAGGAGGAGGAGCGGTAGGAGGAGGAGGAGCAGCAGGAGGAGTAGAAGCAGGAGGAGGAGGGGCAAGAGCAGGAGGAGAAGGCACATGATGAGGGGGAGCTGGAAGAGATGCAGGACGAGCGGGAAGAGATGAAGGAGGAGGAGGAGGAGAAGGGGAGGAGGAGAAGGAGTAGGAGGGGAGGAGCAGGAGGAAGAGAAGGAGGAGGATGAAGATTTGTTGGAGCAGGAGCAGGAGGACGAGCAGGAGGAGGGGAGAAGCAGGACCAGCAGGAGGAGAAGAAGGTGGAGGAAAAGCAGAAGGAGCAGGAGTTGCAGGAGGAGGAGGAGCTGGAGGAGGGGAGGAGGAGAAGGAGGAGGGGAGGAGGTGGAGCAGGAGGAGTAGGATGAGCGGAAAGAGGAGGAGGAGGAACAGCAGGAGGAGGAGGGGAGCTGGACAAGGAGAAAGAGTAGGAGGAGGAGGAAGAGCAGGAGGAGGAGCATCAGGAGGAGGAGGATGAGAAGGAGGAGGGGGAGGAAGAGGAGCAGGAGGAGGGGAGAAGCAGGACCAGCAGGAGGAGAAGGAGGTGGAGGAAAAGCAGAAGGAGCAGGAGTTGCCGGAGGAGGAGGAGGAGGAGGAGATGGAGGAGGGGAGGAGGAGAAGGAGGAGGGGAGGAGGTGGAGCGGGAGGAGTAGGATGAGCGGAAAGAGGAGGAGGAGGAAGAGCAGGAGGAGGAGGGGAGGTGGACAAGGAGAAAGAGTAGGAGGAGGAGGAAGAGCAGGAGGAGGATCATCAGGAGGAGGAGGATGAGAAGGAGGAGGGGGAGGAAGAGGAGCAGGAGGAGGAGGAGGACGAGGAGCAGGAGGAAGAGCAGGAACAGGAGGATGAGGAGCAGGAGGAGGAGGATGAGGAGGAGAAGGACGAGCAGCAGGAGGAGGAGCAGGAGGAGGAGCAGGAGCAGGAGCAGGGGCAGAAGGGGAGGTGGAGGAGCGGAGGAGGAGGGGGAGAAGAATGAGGAGGTGGAGCAGAATGAGGAGGAGGAGCAAGAGCATGAAGAGGATCAGGAGGAGGTGGACGAGGAGGAAGAGGACGAGGAGGACGAGGAGGAAGAGCAGGAGGAGGAGTAGGAATGGAGGAGCAGGAGGAAGAGAAGGAGGAGGATGAAGATTTGTTGGAGGAGGAGCAGGAGGATGGGCAGGAGGAGGGGAGGAGGAGGAACAGCAGGAGGAGAAGGAGGTGGAGGAAAAGCAGGAGTAGCAGGAGGAGGAGGAGGAGGAGCTGGAGGAGGAGGCGGCAGAGCAGGAGGAGGAGCAGGAGCAGGTGCGGGAGCAGGAGGAGGGGAGGAGGAGGAGAAGGAAGAGCAGGAAGAGGAGGAGGAGGAGGGGGAGGAGGATGAGGAAGAGAAGTAGGCGGGGCAGGAGCAGGAAGAGGAGGAGGAGGATGAGGGGAGGGGGAGGAGAAGAAAGAGTAGGAGTTGGACGAGAAGGAGGAGGAGCAGCAGGACGAGGAGGAGCAGCAGGAAGAGGAGGAGAAGAATGAGGAGGAGGAGCAGAATGAGGAGGACGAGGACGAGGAGGAGGTGGAGCAGGATGTGGAGGGGAAGGCGCAGGAGGAGGAGATGGAACAGCAGGAGGTGGAGGTGGGGGAAGAGCAGGAGGAGGGAGAGCAAGGGGAGGAGGATGCGCGGAGGAGGAAGAGCAGGAGGAGGAGGGGAGGAGGAGGAAGAGCAGGAGGAGGCGAGGGAGGAAGATCATGTGGAGGAAGAGCAGGAGAAAGGGCGGAGGGGTGGAGGAGGAGGGGAGGAGCAGGAGGAAGAACAAGAGGAGCAGGAGGGGAGGAGCAGGAGGAGGGGGTGGAGGAGGAGAAGCAGGAGGTGGAGAAGGAGATACAGGAGGAGGAGGAGGAGGAAGATTTGTAGGAGGAGCAGCAGGAGGACGAGCAGGAGGAGGAGTTGGAGGAGGGGTAGGAGGAGGAAGTCCAAGAGGAGGAGGAGGTGGTGAAGGAAGAGAAGCAGGAAGAGGGGTAGTAGCAGGAGGAGGTGGCGGAGCAGGACGAAGAGGATGAGCAGGAGGAGGAGGAGGAGCAGTTGGTGGAGGAGGAGGAGCATGAGGAGGAGCAGGGGAGGAGAAGGAGGAGGCGGAGCAGGAGGAGGAGGCAGAGGAGCTGCAGAAGGAGGAGAAGGCGGAGGAGGAGGTGCATGAGGAGGAGGAGGAGTACGAGGAGAAGGAGGAGCCGGAGAGGGAGAAGCAGGATGAGGAGGGGGAGAAGCAGGAGGAGGAGGTGGGAGGAGGAGGAGCAGGAGGGGAAGAGGAAGCGGGGAGGAGGAGGAGGATGAGGAGGAGCAGCAGGAAGTGGAGGAGGAGGAGGAGATGGAGGAAAAGCAGGAGGAGGAGTTGAAGGAGGAGGACGAGGAGGAGGAAGGGCAGGAAGAGGAGGGGAGGAGGAGGATAAGGAGGAGCAGCAGGGGTGGGAGGAGGAAGAGCAGGAAGAGGCGGGGAGCAGGACATGAGGAGTAGGAAGAGGCAGAGGAGGAGGAGTTGGAGGAGGAGGATCAGAAAGAGAAGGGGAAGGAGGAGCAGGAGGAGGGGGAAGGAGGGTTGGAGGAGGAGCGGGAGGAGGCGGGGAGAAGAGTGAGGAGGAGGAGCAGAATGAGGAGGAGGAGCAACAGCAGGAGTTGGAGGAGCAGGAGAGGGAGGAGCAGGAGGAGTGGGAGGAGGAAGAGCAGGAAGAGGAGAGGAGAAGAAGGAGAAAGAGTAGGAGCAGGAGCAGGAGGTGGAGGAGGAGGAGCAGGAAGAGTGGGAGGAGTAGGAGGAGGAAGCGGAACAGGAGTAGGAGCAGCAGTAGGAGGTGGATTGGGAGCAGCAGGATGGGGAGGAGGAACAGCAGGAGGACGAGCAAGAGGAGGAGGAGGAGTAGGTCGAGGAAAAGCAGGAGGAGGAGGAGGAGGAAGAGCAGGAGGAGGAGGAAGAGGCAGAGGAGGAGGAGGAGCAGGAGGAGGAGGAGAAACAATGGGAGGAGGAGCAGGAGGATGAGCAGGACGGTGAGCAGGAGGAGATGCAAGAGGGAGATCAGGAGGCGAAGGCAGGAGGAGGACGACAAGGAAGAGGAGGAGCAGCAGGTGTGGGAGGAGGAAGAGCAGGAAGAGGAGAGAAGGAGGAGAAAGAGTAGGAGGAGGAGCAGCAGGAGGAGGAGGAACAGGAGGTGAAGCAGGAGGTGAAGGAGAAGGAGGAGCAGGAAGAGTGGGAGGAGTAGGAGGACGAGGCGGAGCAGTAGGAGGAGGAGGCGGAGGAGGTGCAGAAGGAGGAGGAGGAGGAGGCGGTGGAGGAGGAGGCGGTGGCGGAGGTGGAGGTGGAGGAGCCAGAGGTGGTGGAGGAGGAGGATGAATAGGAGGAGAAGGAGGAGGAGGAAGAGCAGGGGGAGGACGTGGATGAGCAGGAGGAGGAGGAGCAGGAGGATGTGGAGTGGGAGGAGCAGAATGGGGAGGAGGAGCAGCAGGAGAGCGAGCAAGAGGAGGAGGAGGAGTAGGCGGAGGAAAAGCAGAAGGAGGAGGAGGAAGACCAGGAGGAGGAGGACGAGGAGGAATAGCAGGAGGAGAGGGTGGAGGAGGAGGGAGAAGAACGGAAGGGGGAAATGGAGGACGAGAGGCAGAGGAGGAGGAGGAGCAGGAGGAGGAGGAGAAAGAGTGGGAGGAGGAGCAGGAGGATCAGCAGGACGGTGAGCAGGAGGAGATGCAAGAGGGAGATCAGGAGGCGAAGGCAGGAGGAGGGGAGAAGGAGGGGGAGGAGGAGGAGGAGGAGGAGCAGGAGGGTGAGCAGGTGGAGGAGGAGGAGGCGGAGAAGTAGGTGGAGGAGGAGGAGAAGTAGGTGGAGGAGGAGGAGGAAGAGCAAGAGGAGGAGGCGGAGTTGTAAGATTTGTAGGAGCAGCAGCAGGAGGACAAGATGGAGGAGTGGGAGGAGAAGTAGGAGGAGGGGAGGAGGAGGAGGAGGAGGAGGAGAAGTAGGAGGAAGAGGAGTAGGAGGAGGAGAAGGAGGAGGCGGAGAGGGAGAAGCAGAATGGGGAGGAGGAGAAGCAGGAGGAGGAAGAGGTGGGAGAAGGAGGAAGAGCAGGAGGAGGAGGAGGAGGAGGAGCAGCAGGAGGGGGAGGAGGAAGAGGAGGAGGAGGAAATGGAGGAAAAGCAGGAGGAGGAGGAGGAAGAGCAGAAGGAGGAGGTGGAGCAGGAAGAGCAGGAGGAGGAGGAGAGGAGGAGGTGAGGAGGAGGAAGAGGCAGAGGAGGAGGGGGAGTTGGAGGACGAGGATTAGGAAGACCAGCAGGAGAGGTAAGAGCAGGAAGCGGAGGAGGAGGGGTGGAGCAGGAAGAGCCGGAGGAGGAGGTGGAGGAGGATGAGCAGGAGGGGAGGAGCAGGATCAGAAAGAGTAGGAAGAGGAGGAGCAGGAGGAGGAGCGGGAGGAGGAGGGAGAGAAGAGTGAGCAGGAGGAGCGGAATGAGGAGGAGGAGCAAGAGCAGGAGTTGGAGGAGCAGGTGGGGGAGGAGCAGGAGGAGGAGGACGAGGATGAGGAGGAGCAGCAGAAGTGGGAGGAGGAAGAGCAGGAAGAGGAGAGGAGAAGGTGGAGAAAGAGTAGGAGCAGGAGCAGCAGAAGGAGGAGGAGGAGCAAGAGCAGGAGGAGGAGGAGAATGAGCATGAGGAGGAGGAGCGGTAAGAGGTGGAGGAAGAGGAGAAGGAGAAGGAAGAGGAGGAAGAGCAGGAGGAGGAGGAAGAATAGCAGGAGGAGGAGGGGCGGAGGAGAGGAGTAGGAGAAGGAGGAGGTGGAGCAGGAGGAGAAGGACGAGGTACAGGAGGAGGTTGGGAGGAAGAGCAGGAGCAGGAGGAGGAGCAGAAGGAGGAGGAGGTGGAAGAGGAGCAGGGAAAGGTGGAGGAGGAGGAGCAGGAGGAGGAGGGGAGAAGGAGGAGCGGAGGAGGAGGCAGAGGAGGAGGAGGACGACGAGCAGGAGTAGGAACAGGAGGAGGGGCAGCAGGAGGAGGAGGGGAGAAGGTGGAGCAGGAGGTGGCGAAGGAAGCAAGAGGAAGTGGAGGAGAAAGAGCATGAGGAGGAGGAGAAGGAGCATGAGGAGGAGGAGCGGGGAGAGGTGGAAGAGGAGGAGGAGGAAGAGCAGGAAGAGGAGGGGAGGAGGAGGAGGAAGAGAAGGAGGAGTAGGAGAAGGAGCATGAGGAGGAGGAGCAGGAATAGATGGATGAAGAGGAGGAATAGCAGGAGGAGGAAGGGAGGAGGAGCATGAAAAGGGGGAGGAGCTGGAGCAGGAGGAGTAGGAGGAGCGGGAAGAGGAGGAGGAGTGGAGGAGGAGGAATAGCAGTAGGAGGAGGAGGAGAATGAGAAGGAGGAGGAGGGGGAGGAAGAGCAGGAAGAGGAAGATGAGCAGGAGGAGAAGGAGGAGAAGGAAGAGGATGATTAGCAAGAGCAGCAGGAGGAGCAGGAGCGGGAAGAGGAGGAGGAGGGGAGGAGGAGGAAGAGGGGAGAAGGAGGAGGAAGAACAGGAGGCGGAGGAGGAGGAGGAGGAGGAAGAGGAGCAGGAAGTGGGGAAGGAGCAGGAGGAGGAGGAGCAGTAGAAGGAGGGGAGGAGCTGCAGAAGGAGGAGGAGTACGGGGCAGAGCCAGATGTGGAGCAGTAGGAGGAAGAGGAGGAGGGGAATGTCGAGGAAGACCAAAAGCAGGAGCAGGAGCAGGAGGAGGAGGAGAAAGTGTAGGAAGAGGAGCGGGAGGATGAGCAGGAGGAGGTGGAGGAGGGAGAACAGGAGGTGGAGAAAGAGGAGCAGAAGGAGGAGGGGAGGAGGATGAAGATTTGTAAGAGGAGGAGCAGGAGGAGGAGGAAGAACAGGAGGAGGAGAAAGAGCAGGAGGAGGAGCAGGATGGGGTGGAGGAGCAGTATAAGGAAGAGCAGGAGGAGGTGGGGAGCAGGAGGAAAAGCAGGAATAGGAGGTGGAGGAGGAAGATCAGGAGAAGGAGGAGAGGAGGAGGAGCTGAAAGAGTAGGAGGAGGAGCAGCAGGAGCAGGAGGATGAGCAGGAGGAGGTGGATTAGGGAGATCAGGATGAGAAGGTGGAGAAGGAGCAGGAGGAGGAGGTGAAGGAGGAGGAGCAAGAGGAGGAGAAGAGGAGGAGGAGGATGAAGAGCATGAGGAGGAGGAGCAGGAGGGAGAGGAGCAGGAGGAGGGAAAGTTGAGGAACAGCTGGAGGAGGAAGAGGGGTATGAGGAGGAGCAGGAGGAGGCGAAGTGGGAGGATCAGGAGTAGGAGGTGGAGGAGCAGAAGCAGGAGGAGGGGCAGAAGCAGAAGGTGGAGAAACAGGAGGAGGAGGAGAAGCTGGTGGAAGAGGAGGAGAAGCTGGAGGAGGAGGAGGCGCAGGAGCAAGATTTGTAGGAGGAGCAGCAGGAGGACGAGCAGGAGGAGGAGGGGTAGGAGGAGGAAGAGCAGGAATAGGAGTAGGAGGAGCAGGAACAGAGTTAGGAAGAGGAGGAGGAGGAGGTGGAGGAAGAAGAGCAGGAAGAGGGGGAGGAGGAGGAGCAGCAGCAGTTGGAGGAGGAGTACTAGCTGCAGGAGTAGGAGGAGGAGGAGGAGGAGGAGAATGAAGAGGATGAGGACGAGGAGGAAGAGGAAGAGCAGGAGGAGGAGGAGGTAGTGGGGAGACGCAGGAGGAGGAGTCAGAGGGGGAGGAGCAGGAGCAGGAGAGGGAGTGAGAGTTGGAGCAGGAGGGAAGGACGAGGAGGAGGAGGAAGAGCAGGAGGTCAAGGTGGAGGAGCAGGGGGAGGTGGAGGAGCAGGTGGATGAGGAAGAGTAGTTGGAGGAAGCGGAGGAGCATGAGGAGCAAGAGCAGGAGGAAGAGGAGGAGGAAGAAGAGGATGAAGAGGAGTAGGACCAGCAGTAGGAGGAGGAGGTGGAGCAGGAGGAGGAGGAGCAGGAGGATGCGAAGGAGGAAGAGTAGGCGTGGGAGGAAGAGGAGAAGGAGGAGGAGGAGCGGGAGGGGGAGTTGGAGGAGGAAGAGCAGGAGGAGGAGGAGGAGGAATAGCAGGAGGAGGAGGAGGAGGAGGGGAAGGAGGAGCGGGAGTGGGAGTTGGAGGAGGAGGAGAAGGAAGTGCAGGAGGAAGGGCAGGAGGAGGAGGAATAGCAGGAGGAGGAGAAAGAGCAGGCGTTGCAGCGGGAGGAGGAGGAGAGGGAGCAGGAGGAAGATGAGGAGGAAGAGCAGGAGGAGGAGAATAGCAGGAGGAGGAGGAGGAGGCGGGGAAGGAGCAGAGGGAGCAAGAGCAGGAGGAGGAGAATGAGCATGAGAAGGAGGAAGAGGAGGAGGAGGTGGAGTGGGAGGAGGAGAAGCAGCAGGACGAGGAGGTAAAGGAGAAGGAGGTGGAGGACAAGCGGAGGGGGAAGAGGCGATGGAGAAGGAGGAGGAAGAGTGTGAGCATGATCACTAGGTGTAGCAGGAGGAGGGGAAGAGAAGGAGGAGGAGGAGCGGGAGGAGGAGGAGGAGCAGGAGGAGAAGCAGGAGTAGGAGGAGCGGTAGGAGGAGGAGGAGCAGCAGGAGGAGGAGAAGCAGGAGGAGGAGGGGCAAGAGCAGGAGGAGAAGGCACATGATGAGGGGGAGCTGGAAGAGATGCAGGACGAGCGGGAAGAGATGAAGGAGGAGGAGAAGGAGAAGGGGAGGAGGAGAAGGAGTAGGAGGGGAGGAGCAGGAGGAAGAGAAGGAGGAGGATGAAGATTTGTTGGAGCAGGAGCAGGAGGACGAGCAGGAGGAGGGGAGAAGCAGGACCAGCAGGAGGAGAAGGAGGTGGAGGAAAAGCAGAAGGAGCAGGAGTTGCAGGAGGAGGAGGAGGAGGAGGAGCTGGAGGAGGGGAGGAGGAGAAGGAGGAGGGGAGGAGGTGGAGCAGGAGGAGTAGGATGAGCGGAAAGAGGAGGAGGAGGAAGAGCAGGAGGAGGAGGGGAGGTGGACAAGGAGAAAGAGTAGGAGGAGGAGGAAGAGCAGGAGGAGGAGCATCAGGAGGAGGAGGGTGAGAAGGAGGAGGGGGAGGAAGAGGAGCAGGAGGAGGAGGATGAGGAGGAGAAGGACGAGCAGCAGGAGGAGGAGCAGGAGGAGGAGGAGGAGCAGGAGCAGGGGCAGAAGGGGAGGTGGAGGAGCGGAGGAGGAGGGGGAGAAGAATGAGGAGGTGGAGCAGAATGAGGAGGAGGAGCAAGAGCATGAAGAGGATCAGGAGGAGGAGGACGAGGAGGAAGAGGACGAGGAGGACGAGGAGGAAGAGCAGGAGGAGGAGTAGGAGGGGAGGAGCAGGAGGAAGAGAATGAGGAGGATGAAGATTTGTTGGAGGAGGAGCAGGAGGATGGGCAAGAGGAGGGGAGGAGGAGGAACAGCAGGAGGAGAAGGAGGTGGAGGAAAAGCAGGAGTAGCAGGAGGAGGAGGAGGAGGAGCTGGAGGAGGAGGCGGCAGAGCAGGAGGAGGAGCAGGAGGAGGTGCAGGAGGAGGAGGAGGGGAGGAGGAGGAGAAGGAAGAGCAAGAGGAGGAGGAGGTGGAGGGGGAGGAGGATGAGGAAGAGAAGTAGGCGGGGCAGGAGCAGGAAGAGGAGGAGGAGGATGAGGGGAGGGGGAGGAGAAGAAAGAGTAGGAGTTGGACGAGAAGGAGGAGGAGCAGCAGGACGAGGAGGAGCAGGAGGAAGAGGAGGAGAAGAATGAGGAGGAGGAGCAGAATGAGGAGGACGAGGACGAGGAGGAGGTGGAGCAGGAGGTGGAGGGGAAGGCGCAGGAGGAGGAGATGGAACAGCAGGAGGTGGAGGTGGGGGAAGAGCAGGACGAGGGAGAGCAAGGCGAGGAGGATGTGCGGAGGAGGAAGAGCAGGAGGAGGAGGGGAGGAGGAGGAGGAAGAACAAGAGGAGCAGGAGGGGAGGAGCAGGAGGAGGGGGGTGGAGGAGGAGAAGCAGGAGGTGAAGAAGGAGATACAGGAGGAGGAGGAGGAGGAAGATTTGTAGGAGGAGCAGCAGGAGGACGAGCAGGAGGAGGAGTGGGAGGAGGGGTAGGAGGAGGAAGTCCAAGAGGAGGAGGAGGTGGTGAAGGAAGAGAAGCAGGAAGAGGGGTAGTAGCAGGAGGAGGTGGCGGAGCAGGACGAAGAGGATGAGCAGGAGGAGGAGGAGGAGCAGATGGTGGAGGAGGAGGAGCATGAGGAGGAGCAGGGGAGGAGAAGGAGGAGGCGGAGCAGGATGAGGAGGCAGAGCAGCTGCAGAAGGAGGAGAAGGCGGAGGAGGAGGTGCATGAGGAGGAGGAGGAGAACGAGGAGAAGGAGGAGGCAGAGAGGGAGAAGCAGGATGAGGAGGGGGAGAAGCAGGAGGAGGAGGTGGGAGGAGGAGGAGCAGGAGGGGAAGAGGAAGCGGGGAGGAGGAGGAGGATGAGGAGGAGCAGCAGGGGGGAGGAGGAAGAGCAGGGAGTGGAGGAGGAGGAGGAGATGGAGGAAAAGCAGGAGGAGGAGTTGAAGGAGGAGGAGGAGGAGGAGGAAGAGAAGGAGGAGGAGGAGGAGGAGGAAGGGCAGGAAGAGGAGGGGAGGAGGAGGATAAGGAGGAGCAGCAGGAGTGGGAGGAGGAAGAGCAGGAAGAGGCGGGGAGCAGGACATGAGGAGTAGGAAGAGGCAGAGGAGGAGGAGTTGGAGGAGGAGGATCAGAAAGAGAAGGGGAAAGAGGAGCAGGAGGGGGAGGGAGGAGGGTTGGAGGAGGAGCGGGAGGAGGCGGGAAGAAGAGTGAGGAGGAGGAGCAAATGAGGAGGAGGAGCAACAGCAGGAGTTGGAGGAGCAGGAGAGGTAGGAGCAGGAGGAGTGGGAGGAGGAAGAGTAGGAAGAGGAGAGGAGAAGAAGGAGAAAGAGTAGGAGTAGGAGCAGGAGGTGGAGGAGGAGGAGCAGGAAGAGTGGGAGGAGTAGGAGGAGGAAGCGGAACAGGAGTAGGAGCAGCAGTAGGAGGTGGATTGGGAGCAGCAGGATGGGGAGGAGGAACAGCAGGAGGACGAGCAAGAGGAGGAGGAGGAGTAGGTCGAGGAAAAGCAGGAGGAGGAGGAGGAGGAAGAGCAGGAGGAGGAGGAAGAGGCAGAGGAGGAGGAGGAGCAGGAGGAGGAGAAACAGTGGGAGGAGGAGCAGGAGGATGAGCAGGACGGTGAGCAGGAGGAGATGCAAGAGGGAGATCAGGAGGCGAAGGCAGGAGGAGGACGACAAGGAAGAGGAGGAGCAGCAGGTGTGGGAGGAGGAAGAGCAGGAATAGGAGAGAAGGAGGAGAAAGAGTAGGAGGAGGAGCAGCAGGAGGAGGAGGAACAGGAGGTGAAGCAGGAGGTGAAGGAGGATGAGGAGCAGGAAGAGTGGGAGGAGTAGGAGGACGAGGCGGAGCAGTAGGAGGAGGAGGCAGAGGAGGTGCAGGAGGAGGAGGAGGAGGCGGTGGAGGAGGAGGCGGTGGCGGAGGTGGAGGAGGAGCAGCCAGAGATGGTGGAGGAGGAGGATGAATAGGAGGAGAAGGAGGAGGAGGAAGAGCAGGGGGAGGAGGTGGATGAGCAGGAGGAGGAGGAGCAGGAGGATGTGGAGTGGGAGGAGCAGAATGGGGAGGAGGAGCAGCAGGAGGGCGAGCAAGAGGAGGAGGAGGAGTAGGCGGAAGAAAAGCAGAAGGAGGAGGAGGAGGAAGACCAGGAGGAGGAGGACGAGGAGGAATAGCAGGAGGAGAGGGTGGAGGAGGAGGGAGAAGAGCGGAAGGGGGAAATGGAGGACGAGAGGCAGAGGAGGAGGAGGAGCAGGAGGAGGAGAAAGAGTGGGAGGAGGAGCAGGAGGATCAGCAGGACGGTGAGCAGGAGGAGATGCAAGAGGGAGATCAGGAGGCGAAGGCAGGAGGAGGGGAGAAGGAGTGGGAAGAGGAGGAGGAGGAGGAGGAGCAGGAGGGTGAGCAGGTGGAGGAGGAGGAGGCGGAGAAGTAGTTGGAGGAGGAGGAGGAGAAGTAGGTGGAGGAGGAGGAGGAAGAGCAAGAGGAGGAGGCGGAGTTGGTAGATTTGTAGGAGCAGCAGCAGGAGGACAAGATGGAGGAGAAGTAGGAGGAGGGGAGGAGGAGGAGGAGGAGGAGCAGGAGAAGGAGGATGAGGTGGAGGGGGAGGAGCAGTTGGAGGATGCAGAGGAGCATGAGGAGGAAGAGCAGGAGGAGGAGGAGGAGCAGGAGGAGGAGAAGGAGGAAGAGGAGGGGTAAGAGGAGCAGGAGGAGGGGAGGAGGAGGAGCAGGATGAAGAGGAAGGGGAGGAGGAAGAGGAGTAGGAGGAGCAGGAGCAGCAGCTGGATGAGGAGGAGGAGCAGGAGGAGGAAGATCAGGATAATGCGATGGAGAAAGAGTAGGAGTAGGAGGAGAAGGAGGAGTAGGAGGAGCAAGAGAAGGAGGAAGAGGAGGAGGAAGAGTAGGAGGAGGAGGGGGAGGAGGAGGAATAGCAGGAGGAGGGGAAGGAGGATCGGGAGGGGGAGTTGGAGGAGGAACAGGAGGAGGAAAAAGTGGAAGAAGAGGAGGAGGAATAGCAGGAGGCAGAGCAGGAGGAGGAGGGGAAGGAGGAGCGGGATAAGGAGTTGGAGGAGGAGGAGCAGGAGGAGGAAGAGCAGGAGGACGAGGAGGAGCAAAAGCAGGAGGAGGAGAAGGAAGAAGAGGAGGGGTAGGAGGAACAGGAGGAGGAGAAGGAAGAAGAGGAGGATAGGAGGAGCAGGTGGAGGGGAGGAGGAGGAAGAGGAAGGGGAGGAGAAAGAGGAGTCGGAGGAGCAGGAGCAGCAGTTGGAGGAGGAGGAGGAGCAGGAGGAGGAAGAGCAGGAAGATGCGGTGGAGGAAGAGTAGGCGTAGGAGGAAGAGGAGGAGTAGGAGGAGCAAGAGTAGGAGGATGAGGCGGCGGAAGAGGAGGAGGAGGAGCGGAAGGTGGAGTGGGAGGAGGAGGACGAGGAGGAGGAAAGGAGTAGGAAGAGCAGGAGGAGGAGGAATGGCAGGAGCAGGAGGAGGGGAAGGAGGAGCGGGAGGGGGAGTTGGAGGAGGAGGAATAGGAGGAGGAATAGCAGGAGGAAGAGCAGGAGGAGGAGGAGGAGGAGGGGAAGGAGGAGCGGGAGGGGGAGTTGGAGGAGGAGGAGGAGGAAGAGCAGGAGGAGGAGGAATTGCAGGAGGAGGTGGAGGAAGAGCAGGTGGAGGAGGAGGGGAAGGAGCAGAAGGAGGAGGAGGAGGAAGAAGAGCAGGAGGAAGAGGAGGAGGAAGAGCAGGAGGAGGACAATAGCAGGAGGAGGAGGAGGAAGAGCAGGAAGAGGAGAGGTAGGGGAAGGAGCAGAGGGAGGAGGAGCAGGAACACAAGGATGAAGAGGAGGAGAATGAGCATGAGGAGTAGGAAGAGGAGGAGGTGGAGTACGATCGGAGGGGAAAAGGCGAAGGAGGAGGATGAGCGGGTGGGGGATTGGTAGGAGAAGGGGGAAGGAGGAGGAAGAGCAGGAGGAAGAGGAGGAAGAAGAGCAGGAGGAGGAGAATGGCAGGAGGAGGAGGAAGAGCAGGAACAAGAGGAGGAGGGGAAGGAACAGAGGGAGGAGGAGCAGGAGCACGAGGATGAGGAGGAGGAGCATGAGCAAGAGCAGGAGGAGGAGGAGAATGAGCATGAGGAGGAGAAAGAGGAGAAGGAGGTGGAGGAAGAGCGGAGGGGAAAAGACGAAGGAGGAGGATGAGCGGGTGGGGGATTGGGAGGAGAAGGGTGGAAGGAGGAAGAAGAGCAGGAGGAAGAGGAGGAGGAAGAGCAGGAGGAGGAGAATGGTAGGAGGAGGAGGAGGAAGAGCAGGAACAGGAGGAGGAGGGGAAGGAGCAGAGGGAGGAGGGGCAGGAGCACGAGGATGAGGAGGAGGAGGATGAGCAAGAGCAGGCGGAGGAGGAGAATGAGCATGAGGAGGCGGAAGAGGAGGAGGAGGTGGAGTGGGAGAAGCAGGAGTTGCAGCGCGAGGAGGAGGAGAAGGAGCAGGAGGACGAGGAGGAGGAGGTGGAGGACAAGCGGAGGGGGATGAGGCGACGGAGAAGGAGGAGGAGGAGTGTGAGCAGGATCAGTAGGTGTAGCAGGAGGAGGGGAAGAGGAGGAGGAGGAGGACAAGCAGCAGGAGGAGGAGAAGCAGGAGGAGGAGAAGCAGGAGGAGGAGGAGCAAGAGCAGGAGGAGAAGGCGCAAGAGGAGGAGCGGGAAGAGATGGAGGAGGAGGAGGAGGAGAAGGAGGAGGGGAAGAGGAGAAGGAGGAGGTGGAGCAGGAGGAGTAGGATGAGCGGGAAGAGGAGGAGGAGGAAGAGCAGGAGAAGGATGGGAGGAGGAGGAGCAGGAAGAGTGGGAGGAGTAGGAGAAGCAGGCGGAACAGGAGGAGGAGGAGCAGGAGGAGGTGGAGTGGGAGCAGCAGGATTGGGAGGAGGAGCAGCGGGAGGACGAGGAAGAGGAGGAGGAGGAGGT
Organism: Heptranchias perlo; assembly: GCF_035084215.1. Classification (NCBI taxonomy): domain Eukaryota; kingdom Metazoa; phylum Chordata; class Chondrichthyes; order Hexanchiformes; family Hexanchidae; genus Heptranchias; species Heptranchias perlo. Next base: position 2,145,761 of record NC_090359.1, read on the forward strand.
GGAGTAAAAGCAGGAGGAGGAGTAGGAGGAATAGCGGTAGGAGGGGGTGGAGGAGGAGGGAGATGGAGGAGCAGGAGGAGGAGGAAGGGGAGGAGGAAGAGGAGTACGAGGAGCAGGAGCAGCAATTAGAGGAGGAGCAGGAGCAGGAGGATGTGGAGCAGGAGGAGGAGGACGAAAAGGAGGAGGAGAAGCGGGAGGATGAGGAGGAGGAAAAGCAGGAGGAAGAGGAGGAGGAACAGCAGGAGGAGGAGGAGGAGGAAGAGCAGGAGGAGGAGGAGGAAGAGCGGAGGAGGAGGAGGGGAAGGAGCAGAGGGAGGAGGAGCAGGAACAGAAGGTTGATGAGGAGGAGGAGGAGCAAGAGCAGGAGGAAGAGGTGAAGGAGCATGAGGAGGAGTTAGAGGAGGAGGAGGAGCAGGAGTTGGAGGAGGAAGCAGGAGGAGGTGGAGGAGAAAGAGCAGGAGGGGGAGGAGAAGGAGCATGAGGAGGAGTTAGAGGAGGAGGAGGAGCAGGATGTGGAGGAGGAAGCAGGAGGAGGAGGAGAAGGAGCATGAGGAGGAGGAGCGGGAAGATAAGGACGAGGTACACGAGGTGGAGGGGAGGAAGAGCAGGGGCAGGAGGAGAAGCAGCAGGATAGCAGGAGGAGGAGCAGGAAAAGGTGGAGGAGGAGGAGCAGGGGAGGAGGAGGAGATGGAGGTGCGATGGAGGAGAAGGAGGAGGGGAGAAGGTGGAGCTGGAGAAGGAGGAGGAGCAGGAGTATGAGGAGGTAGAGCAGGAGGAGGAGGAGGAGGCAGAGCAGGAGGAGGCGGAGTGGGAGGAGAAGGAGGAGGAGGAGCAAGAGCAGGAGGAGGAGAAAGAGCAGGAGGAGGAGGAGGTGGAGCAGAAGGAGGTGTAGTGGGAAGCAGGAGTTGGAGCGGGAGGTGGAGGAACGGGAGGAGGAGTCGGAGCAAGTGAAGGAGGAGGAGCAAGAGCAAGAGGAAGAGAAACGGGAAGAGGTGGAGGAGGAGAACGAGGAGGAGGAGGAGGAGGAGCAGGAGTTGGAGCAAGAGGAGGAGGAAGAGCAAGAATAGGAGGAGGAGAAGGAGCTGGAGGAGGAGCGGGAAGAGTTGGAGGAGAAGGAGGAGGATGAGCAGGAGGAGGAGGAGGAGATAGAGCAGGAGGATGAGGTGAGGATGATGATGAGGAGGAGGACAACGAGCAGGAGGAGTAGCTGGAGGAGTTAGAGGAGGAAGAGGATGAGGAAGAGCAGGGGGAGCACGAGGAGGGGGAGGAGGAGGAGCAGGAGGATGGCGTCGAGGGCAAGGAGGAGGTGCAGGAGGAGGAGGAGGAACTGGAGGAGGAGGAGAGGAGGAGGATCAGAAAGAGTAGTAGGAAAAGGAGGAGCAGAAGGGGGAGGAGGAGAGGAGGGGTGGAGGTCGAGTGGGACGAGTAGTGGAGAAGAGTGAGGAGGAGGAGCAGAATGAGGAGGAGGAGCAAGAGCAGGAGTTGGAGGAGCAGGAGGGGGAGGAGCAGGAGGGGGACGAAGAGAAAGAGGAGGAGCAGCAGGAATGGGAGGAGGAAGAGCAGAAAGAGGAGAGGAGAAGTAGGAGAAAAGTAGGAGGAGGAGCAGCAGGAGAAGGAGGAACAGGAGGACGAGCAGGAGCAGGAGGTGGAGGAGAAGGAGCAGGAAGAGTGGGAGGAGTAGGAGGAGCAGGCGGAACAGGAGGAGGAGGAGCAGGAGGAGGTGGAGTGGGAGCAGCAGGATTGGGACGAGGAGCAGCGGGAGGACGAGGAAGAGGAGGAGGAGGAGGAGGTGGAGCAGAAGGAGGTGTAGTGGGAAGCAGGAGTTGGAGCGGGAGGTGGAGGAACGGGAGGAGGAGTAGGAGCAAGTGAAGGAAGAGGAGGAGTAGGAGCTGGAGTCGGAGGAGGAGCAGCGGGAGGACGAGGAAGAGGAGGAGGAGGTGGGGGAAAAGCAGGAGGAGGAGGAGGAATAACAGGAGGAGCGGGTGGAGGAGGAGGGAGAAGGAGGAGCAGGAGGAGGAGAAAGGGGAGAAGGAAGAGGAGTAGGAGGAGCAGAAGCAGCAATTAGAGGAGGAGCAGGAGCAGGAGGATATGGAGCAGGAAGAGGAGGACGAAAAGGAGGAGGAGAAGTGGGAGGGTGAGTGGGAGGAGGACGGGAGGAGGAGGAGGAAAAGCAGGAGGAAGAGGAGGAGGAACAGCAGGAGGAGGAGGATGAGGAAAAGCAGGAGGAGGAGGAATAGCAGAAGGAGAAGGAGGAAGGGCGGAGGAGGAGGAGGGGAAGGAGCAGAGGGAGGAGGAGCAGGAACAGAAGGTTGATGAGGAGGAGGATGAGCAAGAGCAGGAGGAGAAGGTGAAGGAACATGAGGAGGAGTTAGAGGAGGAGGAGGAGCAGGAGGAAGCAGGAGGAGGAGGAGGAGAAAGAGCAGGAGGAGGAGGAGAAGGAGCATGAGGAGGAGTTAGAGGAGGAGGAGGAGCAGGATCTGGAGGAGGAAGCAGGAGGAGGAGGAGAAGGAGCATGAGGAGGAGGAGCGGGAAGATAAGGACGAGGTACACGAGGTGGATGGGAGGAAGAACAGGGGCAGGGGGAGAAGCAGGAGGAGTAGTAGGAGGAGGAGCAGGAAAAGGTGGAGGAGGAGGAGTAGGGGAGGAGGAGGAGAACGAGGTGCGATGGAGGAGAAGGAGGAGGGGAGAAGGTGGAGCTGGCGAAGGAGGAGGAGCAGGAGTATGAGGAGGTAGAGCAGGAGGAGGAGCTGTAGGCAGAGCAGGAGGAGGCGGAGTGGGAGGAGAAGGAAGAGGAGCAAGAGCAGGAGGAGGAGGAGAAAGAGCAGGAGGAGGAGGAGGTGGAGCAGAAGGAGGTGTAGTGGGAAGCAGGAGTTGGAGCGGGAGGTGGAGGAACGGGTGGAGGAGGAGCAAGTTAAGGAGGAGGAGGAGTAGGACCTGGAGTCGGAGGAGGAGCAAGAGCAAGAGGAAGAGAAGCAGGAAGAGGTGGAGGAGGAGAACGAGGAGGAGGAGGAGGAGCAGGAGTTGGAGCAAGAGGAGGAGGAAGAGCAAGATTAGGAGGAGGAGAAGGAGCTGGAGGAGGAGGAGCGAGAAGAGTTGGAGGAGAAGGAGATGGAAGAGCAGGAGGAGGAGGAGATAGAGCAGGAGGAGGAGGTGAGGATGAGGAGGAGGAGGAGGAGCAGGAGGAATAGCTGGAGGAGTTAGAGGAGGAAGAGGAAGAGGATGAGGAAGAGCAGGAGGAGCACGAGGAGGGGGAAGAGGAGGAGCAGCAGGAGCGCGTCGAGGACGAGTAGGGGGTGCAGGAGGAGGAGGAGGAACTGGAGGAGGAGGAGTGGGAGGGGAGGAGGAGGAGGAGGGTGAGCAGGATGATGAGGAGGAGCAGGAGGAGGGAGAGGAGGAGGAGGAGGAGAAGGAGCAGGAGGAGGAGGAAGAGAAGGAGGAGGAGGAGCCAGAAGAGTAGGAGGAGCAGGAGCAGTAGCAGGAGGGGGAGCAGGAGGAGGAGGAGTAGGAGTAGGAGAAGCGCGAGGATGAGGAGGAGGAGCAGGAGGAGGAGGAGTGGGAGGAGTGGAGGAGGAGCAGTTGGAGGACGAGCAGGAGGAGGAGGTGGAGGAAGAGAAGGAGCAGAAGGAAGTCGAGGAGCAGAAGGAGGAGGAGGAAGAGGAGGACGAGCAGGCGGAGTAGCAGGAGGAGGAGGAGGAAGATAAGGAGGAGGAAGATGAGCAGGATGAGGAGGTGGAGCATGAGGAGGGGAGGGGTTGTAGCAGAAGGATGAGTGGAGGAGACGGAGCAGGAGGAGGAGGAGACGGCCGACGAGCAAGAGAAGGAGCTGCAGGGGGAGCAGGAGGAGGCGGAGGGGGAAGAGCTGGAGGAAGAGGAGGCCAAGAAGCAGGAGGAGGAGGGGTGGAGGAGGAGCAGGAGGAGGGGGAGGAGGAGAAGCAGGAGGAGGAGCAGGAGGAGGCAGAGTGGGATGCACAGGAGGCGGAGGAAGATGAGGAGGAGGAGGTAGAGAAAGAGGAGTAGGGGAAGCAGGATGAGGAGGGGGAGCAGTAGGAGGGGGAGGGGAAGAGCTGGAGGAAGAGGAGGTGGGGGAACAGAAGGAGGAGGGGTGGAGGTGGAGCCGGAGGAGAGGAGGAGGGGCAGGAGGAGGAGGAGGCGGAGGAGGTGCAGAAGAAGGAAGATGCAGAGGAGGCGTTGGAGAAGGTGGAGGAGGAGGATGAGAAGGAGGAGGAGAAGAAGGAGGAAGAGCAGGAGGAGGAAGAGGAGGAGGAGAAGCGGGAGGAGAAGCTGGAGGAGGAGGAGGAGGTGGAGGAATAGCAGGAGGAGGAGGTGAAGGAAAAGAAGGAGTAGGAGGAGGAGGAATTGAAGGAGGAGGAGGAGGAAGGGCAGGAAGAGGAGAGGAGGAGGAGGATGATGAGGAGCAGCAGGAGGGGAGGAGGAAGAGCAGGAAGAGGAGGAGCAGGAGGAGGAGGAGGTGGAGGGAAAGCAGGAGGAGGAGGTGAAGGAAAAGAAGGAGGAGGAGGAGGAGGAAGAGAAGGAGGAGGAGGAAGGGCAGGAAGAGGAGAGGAGGAGGAGGATGAGCAAGAGCAGGAGGTGGAGATGAAGGAACATGAGGAGGAGGAAGAGGAGGAGGAGGAGCAGGAGGAGAAGGAGGAAGAGTCGGAGTAGGAGGAGCAGGAGTAGAAGGACGAGAATGGGAAGAGGAGGAGAAAGAGCAGGAGGAGGATGAGCAGGAGAAGGTGGAGGAGCAGTAGGAGGAAGAGGAAGAAAAGGAGGAGTGGTGGGAGCAGGAGGAAGGGAGGAGGTGGAGCAGGAGGAGGAGAAAGTGGAGGAGGAAGAGGAGTATGAGGAGCAGGAGCAGCAATTAGAGGAGGAGCAGGAGCAGGAGGATGTGGAGCAGGAGGAGGAGGACAAAAAGGAGGAGGAGAAGCGGGAGGGTGAGTGGGAGGAGGACGGGAGGAGGAGGAGGAGGAAAAGCAGGAGGAAGAGGAGGAGGAACAGCAGGAGGAGGAGGATGAGGAAGAGCAGTAGCAGGAGAAATAACAGAAGGAGATGGAGGAAGAGCGGAGGAGGAGGAGGGGAAGGAGCAGAGGGAGGAGGAGCAGGAAGAGAAGGTTGATGAGGAGGAGGATGAGCAAGAGCGGGAGGAGGAGGTGAAGGAGCATGAGGAGGAGTTAGAGGAGGAGGAAGAGCAGGAGGTGGAGGAGGAAGCAGGAGGAGGAGGAGGAGAAAGAGCAGGAAGAGGAGGAGAAGGAGCATGAGGAGGAGGAGCGGGAAGAGGTGGAGGAGGAGGAGGAGGAGGAGGAGAAAGAGTGGGTGCAGGAGGAAGAGGAGCAGGAGGATAAGGACGAGGTACACGAGGTGGAGGGGAGGATGAGCAGGGGCAGGAGGAGAAGGTGGAGGAGGAGGAGCATGGGAGGAGGAGGAGAAGGAGGTGGGATGGAGGAGATGGAGGAGGGGAGAAGGTGGAGCAGGAGGAGGAGGATGAGGAAGAGCAGGAGGAGGAGAAATAGCAGAAGAAGGTGGAGGAGCGGAGGAGAAGGAGGGGAAGGAGCAGAGGGAGGAGGAGCAGGAACAGGAGGGTGATGAGGAGGAGGATGAGCAAGAGCAGGAGGAGGAGGTGAAGGAGCATGAGGAGGAGTTAGAGGAGGAGCAGGAGGTGGAGGAGGAAGCAGGAGTAGGTGGAGGAGAAAGAGCAGGAAGAGGAGGAGAAGGAGCATGAGGAGGAGGAGCGGGAAGAGGTGGAGGAGGAGGAGGAGGAAGAGGAGAAAGAGCAGGTGCAGGAGGAAGAGGAGCAGGAGGATAAGTGCGAGGTACACGAGGTGGAGGGGAGGAAGAGCAGGGGCAGGAGGAGAAGGTGGAGGAGAAGGAGCAGGGGAGGAGGAGGAGAAGGAGGTGGGATGGAGGAGATGGAGGAGGGGAGAAGGCGGAGCAGGAGGAGGAGGAGGAGCAGGAGTATGAGGAGGTAGAGCAGGAGGAGGAGGAGGAAGAGCAGGAGGAGGACGTATAGCAGGATGAAGAGAAGGAGGAGAAGGTGGAGGCAGAGCAGGAGGAGGCGGAGAAAGAGCAGGAGGAGGAGGAGGAGGTGGAGCAGAAGGAGGGGTAGTGGGAAGCAGGAGTTGGAGCGGGAGGTGGAGGAGCGGGAGGAGGAGGAGGAGCAAGACAAGGAGGAGGAGGAGTAGGAGCTGGAGTCGGAGGAGGAGCAAGAGCTAGAGGAAGAGAAGCGGGAAGAGGTGGAGGAGGAGAACGAGGAGGAGGAGGAGGAGCAGGAGGTGGAGCAAGAGAAGGAGGAAGAGCTGGAGGAGGAGGAGCGGGAAGAGTTGGAGGAGAAGGAGGAGGAAGAGCAGGAGGAGGAGGAGGAGCTAGAGCAGGAGGAGTAGCTGGAGGATTTAGAGGAGGAAGAGGAAGAGGATGAGGAAGAGCAGGAGGAGCACGAGGAGGGGGAGAAGGAGGAGCAGGAGGAGCGCGTCGAGGACGAGGAGGAGGAACTGGAGGAGGAGGAGTGGGAGGGGAGGAGGAGGAGGAGGAGGAGTGTGAGCAGGATGAGGAGGAGGAGCAGGAGGAGGGAGAGGAGGAGAAGGAGCAGGAGGAGGAGGAGACAGAAGAGTAGGAGGTGCAGGAGCAGTCGCAGGAGGGGGAGCAGGAGGAGGAGGAATAGGAGCAGGAGAAGCGCGAGGATGAGGAGGAGGGGCAGGAGGAGGAGGAGGAGCTGGAGGAGGAGTGGGAGGAGGGGTGGAGGAGCAGTTGGAGGACGAGCAGGAGGAGGAGGTGGAGGAAGAGAAGGAGCAGAAGGAGGAGGAGGAAGAAGTGGAGGAAGAGGAAGAGGAGGACGAGCAGGCGGAGGAGCAGGAAGAGGAGGAGGATGAGAAGGAGGAGGAGGGTGAGCAGGATGAGGAGGTGGAGCATGAGGAGGGGAGGGGGTTTAGCAGAAGGATGAGTGGAGGAGACGGAGCAGGAGGAGGAGGAGACGGCCGAGGAGGAAGAGAAGGAGATGCAGGGGGAGCAGGAGGAGTCGAAGGGGGAAGAGCTGGAGGAAGAGGAGGCCAAGGAGCAGGAGAAGGAGGAGTGGAGGAGGAGCAGGAGGAGGGGGGGGGAGGAGGAGCAGGAGGAGGAGCATGAGGAGGCTGAGTGGGAGGAGCAGGAGGTGGAGGAAGATGAGGAGGAGGAGGTAGAGAAAGAAGAGGAGGGGAAGCAGGATGAGGAGGAGGAGCAGTAGGAGGGGGAGGGGGAAGAGCTGGAGGAAGAGGAGGTGGGGGAGCAGGAGGAGGAGGGGTGGAGGTGGAGCAGGAGGAGAGAAGGAGGGGCAGGAGGAGGAGGAAGTTGATGTGCTGGAGGAAGAGGAGGTGGAGGAGCAGGAGGAGAAGGGGTGGAGGAGGAGCAGGAGGACGGTAGGAGGAAGAGAAGGAGGAGGAGGCGGAGGAGGCGCAGAAGAAGGAGGATGCTGAGGAGGCCTTGGAGGAGGTGGAGGAGTAGAATGAGAAGGCGGAGGAGAAGAAGGAGGAAGAGCAGGAGGAGGAAGAGGAGGAGGAGAAGCGGGAGGAGGAGCTGGAGGAAAAGCAGGAGGAGGAGATGAAGGAAAAGGAGGAGGAGGAAGAGAAGGAGGAGGAGGAGGAAGGGCAGAAAGAGGATAGGAGGAGGAGGATGAGGAGGAGCAGCAGTATGGGATGAGGAGCAGGAGAAGGAAGAGCAGGAGGAGGAACAAGAGGAGGAGGTGGAGGAGGAAGAGCAGTAGGAGGAGGGGAGGAGGAGGTGAGGAGTAGGAAGAGGCAGAGGAGGAGGAGGAGTTGGAGGAGGAGGATTAGAAAGTGCAGCAGGAGGAGCGAGAAGCGGAGAAGGAGGAGTGGAGGAGGAAGAGCAGGAGAAGGAGGTGGAGGAGAATGAGGAGGAAGGGAGGAGGAGGATCAGAAAGAGTAGTAGGAAGAGGAGGAGCAGGAGGAGGAGGAGGAGGGGAGGAGGGGTGGAGGTCGAGTGGGATGAGGAGGGGAGAAGAGTGAGGAGGAGGAGCAGAATGAGGAGGAGGAGCAAGAGCAGGAGTTGGAGGAGCAGGTGGGGGACGAAGAGAAAGAGGAGGAGCAGCAGGAATGGGAGGAGGAAGAGCAGAAAGAGGAGAGGAGAAGGAGAAGAAAGAGTAGGTGGAGGAGCAGCAGGAGAAGGAGGAACAGGAGGACGAGCAGGAGCAGGAGGTGGAGGAGGAGGAGCAGGAAGAGTGGGAGGAATAGGAGAAGCAGGCGGAACAGGAGGAGGAGGAGCAGGAGGAGGTGGAGTGGGAGCAGCAGGATTGGGAGGAGGAGCAGCGGGAGGACGAGCAAGAGGAGGAGGAGGAGGTGGAGGAAAAGCAGGAGGAGGAGTAGGAGGAATAGCAGGAGGAGGGGGTGGAGGAGGAGGGAGATGAGTGGAAGGGGAGGTGGAGGAAGAAGAGGCAGAGGAGGAGGAGAAGGAGCAGGAGGAGGAGGAGAAAGAGTGGATGGAGGAGCAGGAGGAGGACGACGAGGAAGAGAAGGAGCAGCAGGAGTGGGAGGAGTAAGAGGAGAGAAGGAGGAGAAAGAATAGGAGGAGGAGCAGCAGCAGGAGGAGTAACAGGAGGACGAGCAGGAGCAGGAGGTGGAGGAGGAGGAGCAGGAAGAGGTGGAGGAGGAGGAGGACGAGGCAGAGCAGAAGGAGGAGGAGCAGCAGGAGGAGTTGAAGGAAGAGGAGGCGGAGCAGGTGCAGAAGGAGGAGGAGGAGGAGGCGGTGGAAGAGGTGGAGGAGGAGGAGCCAGAGGTGGTGTAGGAGGAGGATGAGTAGGAGGAGGAGGAAGAGCAGGGGGAAGAAGAGGAGCAGGAGGAGGAGGAGCAGGAGGAGTTGGAGTGGGAGGATCAGGATGGGGAGGAGGAGCAGCAGGAGGACGAGCAAGAGGAGGAGGAGGAGGAGGATGAGGAGGAAGAGCAGGAAGAGGGGATGGAGGAGGAGGGAGAAGAGCGGAAGGGGAGGTGGAGGAGGAAGAGGCAGAGGAGGAGGAGAAGGAGCAGGAGGAGCAGGAGAAGAAAGAGTGGGAGGAGAAGGAGGATGGGCAGGACAGTGAGCAGGAAGAGATGCAAGAGGGAGATCAGGAGGCGAAGGTGGAGGAGGAGCAGAGGGAGGAGGGGAGAAGGAGTGGGAGCAGGGGGAGGAGGAGGAGAAGTCGGTGGAGGAGGAGGAGGAGGAGCAGGAGGAAGAGGATGAAGAGCAAGTGGAGGAGGAGGCGGAGTTGGAAGATTTGTAGGAGCAGCAGCAGGAGGACGAGCAGGAGGAGGAGCAGGAGAAGTAGGTGGAGGAGGAGGAGCAGAAAGAGGAGGAAGAGAAGCAGTAGGAGGAGGAGGAAGGGCAAGAGGAGGTGGAGCAGTAATGGGAGGGGCAGCTGGGGAGGAAGAAGAGCAGGAAGAGCAGGAGGAGGAGGAGGTGGAGGAAGAGGAACTGGAAGAGGGGTGAAGGAAAAGGAGCAGGCGGAGCAGGAGGAGGTGGGTGAAAAGGGAGGAAGAGGTGTTGGAGAAGGAGGCCGAGCAGGCGGAGGAGCAGGAGGAGGAGGCGGATAAGGTGCAGAAGGAGGAGATGGAGGAGGCGGTGGAGGAGGAGCAGCATGAGGAGGAGCACGAGGAGGAGGAGGAGGAGGAGATGGAGGAGGTGCAGAAGGAAGAGGAGGAGGAGGAGAAGGGGCCGGAGGTGGAGCAGAAGGAGGAGGAGGAGGCGGAAAAGTGTTCGACTCGAATATTTGGAGCAAAGCCAGACGGAGACGGAACTGCTGACCAAGTTAAAGTTTATTAGAAAACTTTGTGCACAAAGGGAGAGTGGCAACTTCCTCAGGATCGTGACTAACTCTCAAAGGAACATCAGCACTACAGGCATGTTTCTACCTTCCAATAAGCAACACCCACCTGCCGTGGAAGGTGGTACAGGTCTACGTAACTACAGTGGGTTTCATTGGGTGGTATAGTCTGCCACTCACTTCTCAGGGCTCCCTTGGGTCGTCCCATGACATTAAACATCTCACATTCCTGAGGAGGACCCTTATCAATAAACACAAGTCCCAGACATTGAAACAACACAAAGGGTCTTCACAAAGTCCTGAGCAGCTGCTCCTATCTGACTCCCTTTTGTACTGGGTTGACCTTGGAGACATCCACCGCTCCTCCCTTAATCATCCAAAGTGAGCTGGTTAGGATAAACAATGTCAGCCTCGGCCTTGGGTAAACATTCCCTGGTGTGTTCTGGAGATAAGCAAGGTGGTGGCCAAAATCCAACAAACCTGCCCTTTGTCAGCTCTTACAGTGTGGGTTACGGACTGCTCCCATAATGGTCAAGTATCCCATCATGCTTTGCTGCTACCTAAATGCTGCATGTGCGATTTAACTACTTACGTGTGTGAGGATAAGAGTGGCCAATCATTCTTTAATATATATATATATATATATATATTATATCAGGTTAGGTGAGGGGAGGCTGGAGGTTTTGGATTTCTGTTCACAAGCCTATTAGGAGGAGCAAGAGCAGGAGGAGGATCAGCAGGAGGAGGAGGAGGACATGGGCGAGGAGGAAGAGCAGGAGTTGGAGGAGGGGAGGAAGAGGAGGAGGAGGAGGAGGAGAAGCAGGTGGAGAAGCAGGAGGAAGAGGATCAAGATTTGTAGGAGGAGGAGCAGAGGAGGAGGAGCAGGAGGATGTGGAGTGGGAGGAGGAAGAGCAGGAGGAGGATGAGGAGGAGGTGGAGGAAAAGCAGGAGGAGGAGAAGGAGGAGGAAGAGCACGAGTAGGAGGAGGAGGAGGAAGAGCAGGAGGAGGGTGAGGAGGAGGTGGAGGAAAAGCAGGAGGAGGAGAAGGAGGAGGAGTTGGAGGACACGCAGGAGGAGGAGGTGGCGGAAGAGCAGGAGGAGGAGGGGAGGAGGAGGAGGACGAGGATGAGAAAGAGCAGCAGGAGGGGAGGAGGAAAAGCAGGAGGAGGAGCAGGATGAGGAGGAGGAGCAGTAGAAGAAACAGCAGGGGGAGGTGGGGAGCAGGGGGAAGAGCAGGAGGAGGAGGTGGTGTGTCGGAGGAAGATCAGGAGGAGAAGGCAGAGGAGGAGCAGGAGGAGGAGGAGGAGAAGGAGATGGAGGAGGAGGAGGGGAGGTTGAGGAACAGCTGGAGGAGGAAGAGGAGCAGGAGTAGGAACAGGAGGAGGTGGAGTGGGAGGAGCAGGAGGAGGTGGAGGAGGAGAAGCAGGAGGAGGAGCAGGAGGACGTGGAGCGGAAGGAGGAAGAGCAGGAGGAGGATGAGGAGGAGGTGGAGGAAAAGCAGGAAGAGTCGGGGAGGAGGAGGAAGAAGATGAGGAGAAGCAGCAGAAGGGGAGGAGGAAGAGCAGGAAGAGGAGCAGGAGGAGGAGTAGGAGAAAGAGCAGGAGGAGGAGGAGGTGGAGGACACGCAGGAGGAGGTGGTGGAAGAGCGGGAGAAGGGGAAGAGGAGGAGGATGAGAAGGAGCAGCAGGAGGGGCAGGAAGAAAAGCAGGAGGAGCAGCAGTAGAAGGAAGAGCAGGAGGAAGAGCAGGAGGAGGAGGTGGTGGAGGAAGACCAGGAGGAGAAGGCGGAGGAGGAGCAGGAGGAGGACGAGGAGAAGGAGGTGAAGGAGGAGGAGGCGGAATGGGAGGAGCAGGAGGAGGTGGAGGAGAAGCAGGAGGAGGGACAGAAGAAGGAGGTGGAGAAACAGGAGGAGGAGAAGGAGAAGCTGGAGGAGGAGGAGGCGCAGGAGCAAGATTTGTAGGAGGAGCAGCAGGAGGATGAGCAGGAGGAAGAGCAGGAGGAGGAGGTGGAGGAGGAGAAGCAGGAGGAGGGGCAGAAGAAGGAGGTAGCGAAACAGGAGGAGGAGGAGGAGAAGCTGGAGGAGGAGGAGGTGCAGGAGCCAGATTTGTAGGAGAAGCAGCAGGAGGATGAGCAGGAGGAGGAGGGGTAGAAGGAGGATGAGCAGGAGGAGGAGATGGTGGGGGAGCAGGAAGATGGGGAGGAGCAGGAGGAGGAGGTGCAGCAGGAGGAGGAGGAGCAGCAGCACGAGGAGGAGTAGGAGCTGCAGGAGTAGGAGAAGGAGCAGGAGGAGGAGCATGAGGAGGATGAGGAGAATGAGGAGGAGGAGCAGGAGCAGGAGGAGGAGGAAGAGGAAGAGCAGAAGGAGGAGGAGGAAGTGGGGGAGACGCAGGAAGAGGAGGAGGCAGAAGGGGAGGAGCAGGAGGGGGAGAGGGAGTCGGAGCAGGAGGAGGAAGAGGAGCTGGAGGAGGAGGAGGAGGAGCAGGTGGAGGATGCGGAGGAGCAGGAGGAGGAAGAGCAGGTGGAGGAGGAGCAGAAGGAGGAGAAGGTACAAGAGGAGAAGTAGGAGGGGCAGGAGGAAGAGGAAGAGCAGGAGGAGGAGGAGTAAATGGGGGAGATGGAGGAGGAGAAGGCATAGGGGAGGAGCAGGAGCTGGAGGGAGAGCGGCAGGAGGAGCAGGAGGTGGGGAGGAATAGGAAGAGGAGAAGCAGGTGGAGGAGGAGGTAGCAGGAGGAGGAGGAGGAAGAAGAAGAGGAGTACGGGTTGCAGGAGGAGGAGGATGAAAAGGAGGAAGTGGAGGAGGAAGAGCAGGAGGAGGAGGAGCAGGAGGAGGAGGAAGAGCAGGAGGAAGAGGAGTAGGAGGAGGAGTAGCAGCAGTTGGAGGAGGAGGAGGAGCAGGAGGAGGAAGAGTAGGAGTAGGAGGAAGAGGACGAGTAGGAGGAGCAGGAGGAGGAGGAGTAAGTGGGGGAGATGGAGGAGGAGAAGGCATAGGAGAGGAGCAGGAGCTGGAGGGAGAGCGGCAGGAGGAGCAGGAGGTGGGGAGGAATAGGAAGAGGAGAAGCAGGTGGAGGAGGAGGAGCCGGAGGAGGAGGAAGAAGAAGAGGAGGAGTAGGGGTTGCAGGAGGAGGAGGATGAAAAGGAGGACGTGGAGGAGGAAAAGCAGGAGGAGGAGGAGCAGGAGGAGGGGGAAGAGGAGGAGGAAGTGGAGTAGGAGGAGGAGTAGCAGCAGTTGGAAGAGGAGGAGGAGCAGGAGGAGGAAGAGTAGGAGTAGGAGGAAGAGGACGAGTAGGAGGAGCAGGAGGAGGAGGACGAGAAGGGGAAGAAGAGGAGGAAGAGTAGTAGGAGGATGAGCAGGTGAAGGAGGAGGAGCAGGGGGAGGACGAGGAAGAAGAGGAGGAGTAGTAGGAGCAGGAGGAGGGGAGGAGGAGGAGCAGGAGGAGGAGGAAGGGGAAGAGGAAGAGGAGTAGGAGGAGCAGGAACAGCAGTTAGAGGAGGAGGAGGAGCAGGAGGAGGAGGAAGGGAAAGAGGAAGAGGAGTAGGAGGAGCAGGAGCATCAGTTAGAGGAGGAGGAGGAGGAGGAGCAGTAGCAGGAGAAGGAGGAGCAGGAGGAGGAGGAGCAGGAGGAGGAAGACGAGAAGGAGGAAGAGAACGAGGAGGAGGAGAAGCGGGAGGGGGAGTGGGAGGAGGACGGGAGGAGGAGGAGGAGGAAAAGCAGGTGGAGGAGGATGAGGAAGAGCAGGAGAGGAGGAATAGCAGGAGGAGAAGGAGGAAAAGCAGAGGAGGAGGAGGAGGGGAAGGAGCAGAGGGAGGAGGAGCAGGTGCAGGAGGATGAGGAGGATGACCAAGAGCAGGAGGAGAAGGAGAAGGAGCATGCGGAGGAGGAAGGGGAGGAGGAGGAGCAGGAGGAGGAGCAGGAGGATCAGGAGGAGGATGAGCAAGAGCAGAAGGAGGAGGAGGAGAAGGAGCATGAGGAGGAGGAAGAGGAGGAGGAGGAGCAGGAGGAGGAGCAGGAGGAAGAGGAGGAGTAGGAGGAAGAGGAGGAGTAGGAGCAGCAGGAGGAGGAGGACGAGAAGCGGAAAAGGAGGAGGAAGAGCATGAGGAGGAGGAGCAGGAGGAGGACGTGGAAGAAGAGGAGGAGTAGTAGGAGCAGGAGGAAGGAAGCAGGAGGAGGAGGAAGGGGAGGAGGAAGAGGAGTAGGAGGAGCAGGAGCAGCAATTAGAGGAGGAGGAGAAGCAGGAGGAAGAGGAGCAGGAGGAGGAGGACGAGAAGGAGGAGGAGGAGGACGACGAGGAGGAGGAGAAGCGGGCGGGTGAGTGGGAGGAGGAGGGGAGGAGAAGGAGGAGGAAGAGCAGGAGGAGGAGGATGAGGAAGAGCAGGAGGAGGAGGAACAGCAGGAGGAGAAGAAGGAAGAGCAGAGGAGGAGGAGGAGGAGAAGGAGCAGAGGGAGGAGGAGCAGGAGCAGGACGATGAGGAAGAGGAGGATGAGCAATAGCAGGACGAGGAGGAGCATGAGGAGGAGGAAGAGGAGGAGGGGGAGGAGAAGAAGCATGAGGAGGAGGAGCGGGGAAGGTGGAGGAAGAGGAGGAGGAGAAGGAAGAGGAGTAAGAGCAGGAGGAAGAAGAGCAGGAGGAGGAGGTGCGAAGGAGCATAAGGAGGATGAAGAGGAGGAGGAGGAGTGGGAGGAGCAGGAGTTGCAGCGGGAGGAGGAGGAGGAGAAGGACCAGGAGGAGGAGGTGGAGGATGAGCGGAGGGGGAGGATGAGAAGGAGAAGGAGGATGACTGTGAGCAGGATCAGTAGGTGTAGCAGGAGGAGGGGAGGAGGAGAAGGAGAAGCAGGAGGAGGAGGAGCAGCAGGAGGAGGAGGCGCAGGAGGAGGAGGAGCAAGAGCAGGAGGAGGAGAAGAAGCATGAGGAGGAGGAGGAGGAGAAGGAGGAGGAGCAGGAGAAGAACAGGAGGAGGAGGAGCGGGAGGAGGTGGAGGACGAGCGGAGGGGGAAGAGGCGACGGAGAAGGAGGAGGAGGAGTGTGAGCAGGATCAGTAGGTGTAGCAGGAGGAGGGGAAGAGAAGGAGGAGGAGGATGAGGAGCCGGAGGAGGAGGCGCAGGAGGAGGAGAAGCAGGAGGAGGAGGAGGAGCAAGAGCAGGACGAGAAGGCACATGAGGAGAAGGAGCGGGAAGAGATGGAGGAGGAGAAGGAGTAGGGGAGGAGGTGGAGCAGGAGAAGGAGGAGGAGCAGGAGAAGAACAGGAGGACGAGGAGCGGGTGGAGGTGGAGGACAAGCGGAGGGGGAATAGGCGACGGAGAAGGCGGAGGAGGAATGTGAGCAGGATCAGTAGGTGTAGCAGGAGGAGGGGAAGAGAAGGAGGAGGAGGAGAAGGAGGAGGAAGAGCAGTAGGAGGAGGATGAGGACGAGCAGGAGGAGGAGAAACAGCAGGAGGAGAAGAAGGAAGAGCAGAGGAGGAGGAGGAGGAGAAGGAGCAGAGGGTGGAGGAGCAGGAGCAGGACGATGAGGAAGAGGAGGATGAGCAAGAGCAGGACGAGGAGGATCATGAGGAGGAGGAAGAGGAGGAGGGGGAGGAGAAGAATCATGAGGAGGAGGAGCGGGGAAGGTGGAGGAAGAGGTGTAAGAGCAGGAGGAAGAAGAGCAGGAGGAGGAGGTGCGAAGGAGCATAAGGAGGAGGAGGAGGAGGAGGAGGAGTGGGAGGAGCAGCAGTTGCAGCGGGAGGAGGAGGAGGAGAAGGACCAGGAGGAGGAGGTGGAGGATGAGCGGAGGGGCAGGATGAGAAGGAGAAGGAGGAGGACTGTGAGCAGGATCAGTAGGTGTAGCAGGAGGAGGGGAGGAGGAGAAGGAGAAGCAGGAGGAGGAGGAGCAGCAGGAGGAGGAGGCGCAGGAGGAGGAGGAGCAAGAGCAGGAGGAGGAGAAGAAGCATGAGGAGGAGGAGGAGGAGGAGGAGAAGGAGGAGAAGGACGAGGTACAGGAGGAGGTGGGGAGGAAGAGCAGGGGCAGGAGGAGAAGCTGGAGGAGGAGCAGGAGGAGGAGGGGAGAAGGAGGAGGGGAGGAGGAGAAGAGGAGGGGAGTAGGTGGAGCAGGAGAAGGAGGAGGAGCAGGCGTACGAGGAGGTAGAGCAGGAGAAGGAGTATGAGGAAGAGCAGGAGGAGGAGGTGGAGCTGGATGAGGAGGAGGAGGCGGACGCGGAGTGGGAGGAGCACAAGTTTGAACGGGAGGAGGGGGAGCGGGAGGAGGAGGAGCAAGAGGAGCGGGAAGAGGTGGAGGAGGAGAACGAGGAGGAGGAGGAGGAACAGGAGGTGGAGCAGAAGGAGGAGGAAGAGCAAGAATAGGAGGAGAAGGAGCAGGAGGAGCAGCAGCCGGAAGAATTGGAGGAGAAGAAGGTGGAGGAGGAAGATCAGGAGGAGGAGGTGAGGATGAGGAGGAGTAGGAGGAGGAGGAGCAGGAGGAGGGGAGGCAGAACAGGGGAGGTGGAGCAGGAGGAGAAGGAGCAGGAGAAGGAGGAGGAGTAGGGGAGGCGGAGGCAGAGGAGCAGGAAGATGACGAGCAGGAGTAGGATCAGGAAGAGGGGCAGCAGGAGGAGGAGAGGAGGTGGAGCATAGTTGGAGGAAGAAGCAGGAGGAGGAGGAGGAGAAAGAGCAGGAGGACGAGGAGAAGCAGTATGAGGAGGAGGAGCGGGAAGGCGTGGAGGAGGAGGAGAAGGACGAGCTACAGGAGGAGGAGGGGAGGAAGAGCAGGGGCAGAAGGAGAAGCAGGAGGGGGAGCAGGAGGAGCAGGAAAACGTGGAGCAGGAGGAGCAGGAGGAGGAGAAGCAGGAGGAAAGAAGGAGAAGGAGGAGGGGAGAAGGTGGAGCAGGAGAAGGAGGAGGAGCAGGAGTATGAGGAGGTAGAGCAGGAGGAGGAGGAGAAAGAGCAGTAGGAGGAGGAGAAGCAGAAGGAGGTGGAATGGGAAGCAGGAGTTGGAGCGGGAGGTGGAGGAACCGGAGGAGAAGGAGCAAAAGAAGGCAGAGGAGGAGAAGGAGCTGGAGGAGGAGGAGCAAGAGGAAGGGGAGCGGGAAGAGATGGAGGAGGTGGACGAGGAGGAGGAGGAGCAGGAGGTGGAGCAGGAGGAGCAGGAGGAAGAGCAAGAGCAGGAGGAGGACGAGCAGGAAGAGGTGGTGGGGGAGGAGGAGGAAGATGAGCAGGAGGTGGAGCAAAATGAGGAGGAAGAGCAAGAATAGGAGGAGGAGAAGCAGCAGGAGGAGGAGGAGCGGGAAGAGTTGGAGGAGAAAGAGGAGGAAGAGCAGGAGGAGGAGGAGGAAGAGTAGGAGGAGGAGGTGAGGATGAGGAGGAGTAGGAGGAGGAGAAGGAGGAGCAGGATGAGTAGCTGGAGGAGGAGCAGGAGGAGGAAGAGGATGAGGAAGAGCAGGAAGAGCACGAGGAGGAGGAGGAGCAGGAGGAGCGCATCGAGGACGAGGAGGAGGTGCAGGAGGAGGAGGAAGAGAAGGAGGATGAGTCAGAGCAGGAGGAGGAGCAGAAGCAGTAGCAGGAGGGGGAGCAGGAGGAGGAGGAGGAGCAGGAGAAGCGCGAGGATGAGGAGGAGGAGCTAGAGGAGGAGGAGTGGGAGGAGGGGAGGAGGAGGAGGAGGGGAGACGAGGTGGAGGTGGAGCAGTTGGAGGACGAGCAGGAGGAGGAGGTGGAGGAAGGAGCAGAAGGAAGTCGAGGAGCAGAAGGAGGAGGAGGAAGAGGTGGAGGAAGAGGAAGAGGAGGAGGAACAGAAGGTCGAGCAGGTGGAGGAGCAGGAGGAGGAGAAAGAGAAGGAGAAGGAGGGTGAGTTGGATGATGAGGTGGAGCATGAGGAGGGGTGGGGGTGTGGCAGAAGGATGAGTGGAGGAGGCGGCCGAGGAGGAAGAGAAGGAGCTGCAGGGGGAGCAGGAGGAAGAGGAGGCCAAGAAGCAGGAGGAGGAGGGGTGGTGGAGGAGGAGGAGGAGGAGGAGAAGTAGGAGGAGGCGGAGGTGGTGCAGAAGGAGGACGAGGAGGTGCCGGTGGAGGAGGTGGAGGAGGAGGATGAGTAGGAGGAGGAGAAGGAGGATGAAGAGCAGAAGGAGGAAGTGCAGCAGGAGGAGGCAGAGTGCGAGGAGCAGGAGGAGGAGGAGGATGAGGAGGAGGAGGTAGAGATGGAGAAGGAGGAGGAGGAGGGGAGGTGGAGGAAGAGCAGGAGGAGTAGGAGGAGTGGGAAGATGAGGAGGAGGAGTGGAGGAGGAGGAAGAAGAGCAGGAGGAGGAGGGGATGGAGCAGAGGGAGGAGGAGCAAGAGCAGGAGGAGTAGGATGAGCAAGAGCAGGAGGAGGAGAAGGAGCATGATGAGGAGGAAGAGGAGGCGGAGGGGAAGTGGGAGGAGCAGGAGTTGCAGTGGAAGGAGGAGGAGGAGAAGGAGCAGGAGGAGGAGAAAGAGGAGGAGGAGGTGGAGGACGAGCGGAGGGGAGAGGCGAAGGAGAAGGAGGAGGAGGAGCGGGAGGGGGAGTGGGAGGAGAAGGGGAGAAGGAGGAGGAGGAAGAGCAGGAGGAAGAGAAGGAGGAAGAGCAGGAGGTGGAGGAATAGCAGGAGGAGGAGGAGGAGGAGGAGGAAGAGCAGGAGGAGGAATAGCAGGAGGAGGAGGAGGAGGACGAGCAGGAAGAGGAGGGGGAGGGGAAGGAACAGAGGGAGGAGGAGCAGGAGCAGGAGGATGAGGAGGAAGAGGATGAGCAAGAGCAGGAGGAGGAGGAGAACATAAGAACATAAGAACATAGGAAATAGGAGCAGGAGTGGGCCAATCGGCCCCTCGAGCCTGCTCCGCCATTCAATAAGATCATGGCTGATTTGATCCTAACCTCAAATCTAAATTCATGTCCAATTTCCTGCCCGCTCCCCCTAACCCCTAATTCCAAATATGAGAAGGAGCATGTGGAGGAGGAAGAGGAAGAGGAGGGGGTGTGGGAGGAGCAGGAGTTGCAGCGGGAGGAGGAGGAGGAGAAGGAGCAGGAGGAGGAGGAAGACGAGGAGGAGGTGGAGGACGAGCGGAGGGGGAAGAGGCGACGGAGAAGGAGGAGGAGTGTGAGCAGGATCAGTAGGTGTAGCAGGAGGAGGGGAAGAGAAGGAGGAGGAGGAGGAGCCGGAGGAGGAAGCGGAGGATCAGGAGGAGGAGGCGCAGGAGGAGAAGAAGCAGGAGGAGGAGGAGGAGCAAGAGCAGGATGAGAAGGCACATGAGGAGCAGGAGCGGGAAGAGATGGAGGAGGATGAGGAGGAATAGGAAGAGCAGGAGGAGGAGGGGAGGATGAGGAGGTGGAGAAGCACGACGTGCAGGAGGAGGAGGGGAGGAAGAGCAGGGGCAGGAGGAGGAGCAGGAGGAGGAGCAGGAGGAGGAGGAGCAGGAAAAGGTGGAGGAGGAGGAGGAGACGGAGTAGGGGAGGAGGTGGAGCAGGAGAAGGAGGAGGAGCAGGAGAAGAACAGGAGGAGGAGGAGCGGGAGGAGGTGGAGGACGAGCGGAGGGGGAAGAGGCGACGGAGAAGGAGGAGGAGGAGTGTGAGCAGGATCAGTAGGTGTAGCAGGAGGAGGGGAAGAGAAGGAGGAGGAGGAGGAGGAGGCAGAGGAGCAGGAGGAGGAGGCGCAGGAGGAGGAGAAGCAGAAGGAGGAGGAGGAGCAAGAGCAGGACGAGAAGGCACATGAGGAGAAGGAGCGGGAAGAGATGGAGGAGGAGAAGGAGTAGGGGAGGAGGTGGAGCAGGAGAAGGAGGAGGAGCAGGAGAAGAACAGGAGGAGGAGGAGCGGGAGGAGGTGGGGGACGAGCGGAGGGGGAATAGGCGACGGAGAAGGAGGAGGAGGAATGTGAGCAGGATCAGTAGGTGTAGCAGGAGGAGGGGAAGAGAAGGAGGAGGAGGAGGAGCCGGTGGAGGAGGAGGAGCAGCAGGAGGAGGAGGCGCAGGAGGAGGAGAAGCAGGAGGAGGAGGATGAGCAAGAGCAGGACGAGAAGGCACATGAGGAGAAGGAGCGGGAAGAGATGGAGGAGGAGCAGGAGGAGAAGCAGGAGGTGGAGGAGATGGAGGAGGAGCAGGAAAAGGTGGAGGAGGAGGAGCAGGAGGAGGAGGAGAAGAAGGAGGAGGGGAGGAGGAGAAGGAGGAGGAGCAGGAGGAGGAGGAGCAAGAGATGGAGGAGCAGCGGGAAGAGGTGGTGGAGGAGGAGGAAGAGCAAGAATAGGAGGAGGAGAAGGAGCAGGAGGTGGAGGAGCGGGAAGAGGTGGTGGAGGAGGAGGTGGAAGAGCAAGAATAGGAGGAGGAGAAGGAGCAGTAGGAGGAGGAGCGGGAAGAGTTGGAGGAATAGGAAGAGCAGGAGAAAGAAGAGCAGGAGGAGTTGGTGAGGATGAGGAGGAGAAGGAGGAGGAGCAGGAGGAGAAGGGGATGAAGAACAGGGGAGTAGGAGGAGCAGGAGGAGGAGGAGGAGGAGAAGGAGGAGGAGTAGGGGAGGAGGATGGAGAGCAGGAAGAGGAGGACGAGCAGGAGTACGATCAGGGGAAGGGGCAGCAGGTGGAGGAGGGGAGGAGGTGGAGCAGGAGGTGTAGGAGCGGGAAGAGTTGGAGGAGAAGGAGCAGGATGTGGAGGAGCGGGAAGAGTTGGAGGAGGAGGTGAGGATGAGGAGGAGTAGGAGGAGGAGGAGCAGGAGGAGGATGGGAGGAAGAACAGGGGAGGAGGAGGAGGAGTAGGGGAGGAGGAGGCAGGGGAGGATGAGCAGGAGTAGGATCAGGGGAAGGGGCAGCAGGAGGAGGAGCAAGAGCAGGAGGGGAGGAGAAGGAGCATGAGGAGGAGGAGCAGTAAAAGGTGGAGGAGGGGTAGGAGGAGAAAGGCAGGAGGAGGAGGCGCAGAAGAAGGAAGAGGAGGAGGAGCAGGAAGAGAAGGACGAGGTACAGGAGGAGATGAGGAGGAAGAGCAGAGGCAGGCGGAGGAGCAGGAGATGGAGCAGGAGGAGGAGGAGGAGGTGGAGGAGGAGCAGGAAAACGTGGAGGAGGAGGAGCAGGAGGAGAGGGAGAAAGAGGAGGGGAGGAGGAGAAGGAGGAGAGGAGGAGGAGGAGGTGGAGGAGGAGCAGGAAAAGGTGGAGGAGAAGGAGCAGGAGGAGGAGAAGGAGGAGGGGAGGAGGAGAAGGAGGAGGGGAGGAGATGGAGCAGGAGAAGGAGGAGGAGCATTAGTATCAGGATGTAGAGCAGGAGGAGGAGGAGCAAGAGCAGGGGGAGGAGTATAAGGAAAAGCAGGAGGAGGGGGTGGAGCAGGAGGAGGTGGAGTGGGAGAAGCAGGAGTGGAGCGGGAGGAGGAGGAGCGAGAGGAGGAGGAGGATGAACAAGAGGAGGAGGAGGAGCAAGAGCAGGAGGAGGAGAAGGAGCAGGAGGAGGAGGAGAAGGGGACGAGGTGGAGCAGAAGGCGTTGGAGTGGGAGGAGCGGGAGGAGGAGGAAAAAGAGCAGGAGAAAGAGGAGCGGGAAGAGGTGGAGGAGGAGAACGAGGAAGAGCAGGAAGAGGAAGAGCGAGAAGAGGTCGTGGAGGAGGAGGAGGAAGACGAGCAGGAGGAGGAGGACCAGGAAGAGTTGGGGGAGAAGGAAGAGCAGGAGGAGGAGGTGAGGATGAATGGGAGTAGGAGGAGGTGCAGGAGGAGGAGCAGGAGGAGGAGGGGAGGACGAACAGGTTAGCTGGAGGAGTATGAGGAGGAGGTGGAGCAGGAGATGGAGGAAGAAGAGTAGGAAGCGGAGTGTGAGCAGGATGAGTAGGAGGAGCAGGAGCAGGGGAGGAGGAAGAGGAGGAGCAGGAGCAGGAGGAGTAAGAGGAGGAGGAGGAGCCAGAGGAGGAGGAGCCAGAGTAGTAGCTGGAGGAGGAGCAGGAGGAGGAAGAGGAGGTGGATGAGGAAGAGCAGGAGGAGCGCAAGGAGGAGGAGGAGTAGCAGGAGAAGCGTGAGGAGGAGGAGGAGAAGCTGGAGGAGGAGGAGTGGGAGGAGGGGAGGAGCAGGAGGGGAGATGAGGTGGAGGAGGAGCAGTTGGAGGACGAGCAGGAGGAGGAGGTGGAGGAAGAGAAGGATGTGGAGGGGGAGCAGAATGAGGAGGAGGAGGAAGAGGAAGATGAGGAGGAAGAGGAGGACGAGCAGGCAGAGGGGCAGGAGGAGGAGGAGGAAGCAGGATGAGAAGGAGGAGCATGAGGAGGGGAAGGGGGTGTAGCAGAAGGATGGGTGGAGGAGACAGAGGAGGAGGAGCAGGAGGAGAAGGAGGAGGTGGCCGAGGAGGAGGAGAAGGAGCTGCAGGAGGAGCAGGAGGAGGCGGCGGGGGAAGAGCTGGAGGAGGCAGAGTGGGAGGGGCAGGAGGCAGAGTGGGAGGAGCAGGAGGAGGAGGTGGAGGATGAGGATGAGGAGAAGGAGGAGGTAGAGAAGGAGGTGGAGGAATAGCAGGAGGAGGAGGGTGGGAGGAGCAGGAGGCAGAGTAGGAGGAGCAGGAGGAGTAGCAGGAGGAAGAGCAGCAGGAGGCGGAGTGGCAGGAGCAGGAAGCAGAGTGGGAGGAGCAGGAGGCGGTGGAGGAGGAGCTGGAGGAGGAGGAGCAGGAGGTGGAGGGATGGGAGAAGCAGGAGGCAGAGTGGGAGGAGCAGGAGGAGGCAGAGTGGGAGAAGCAGCAGGAGGAGGAGGATGAGGAGCAGGAGGAGGAGCAGGAGGTGGAGGAGCAGGAGGAGGAGCTGGATGAGGCGGAGTGGGAAGAGCAGGATTGGGAGAAGGAGGAGCAGGAGGAGGAGGAGGAGGAGGGGAGGAAGAGGAGGGGAGGAGGAGGAAGAGCAGGTGGAGGAGGAGTAGGTGGAGGAATAGCAGGAGGAGGTGGGGTGGAGGAGGAGGAAGAGCGGGAGGAGGGGAGGAGGAGGAAGGGGCAGTGGAGGAGGAGAAGGAGGAGGAAGAATGGGAGGAGGAGCAGGAGGATGAGCAGGAGGATGAGCAGGAGGAGAAGGCGGAGGAGGAGCAGATAGAGGAGGAGAAGAAGTAGGTGGAGGAGGAGGAGCAGGAGAAGGATGAGGAGGAGCAGGAGGAGGAGGAGGAGGAGGAAGATCCAGAGGAAGAGGAGCAGGAGGGGCGGAGGGGAGGAGGAGGAAGAGGAGGAGCGGGAGGAGCAGAAGGAGGAGGAAGAGCAGGGGAGGAGTATGAGGAAGAGCGGGAGGAGGTGGCCGAGCAGGATGAGGTGGAGGAGGAGGAGGGGCGGAGGAGGAGGAGGAAGAGCGGGTGGCGCTGGTGGAGGAGGAAGAGCAGGAGGAGGGGAGGAGGAGTAAGATGCAGTGGAGGAGGAAAAGGAGGAGGCAGAGTGGGAGGAGGAGCAGGAGGATGAGCAGGAGGAGAAGGCGGAGGAGGAGCAGGTGGAGGAGGAGGAGAAGTTGGTGGAGGAGGAGGTGCAGGAGGAGGATGAGGAGGAGCAGGAGGAGGTGGAGGAGGAGGAAGATCAAGAGGAGGAGGAGGGGGAGGAGGAGGGGAGGAGGAGAAAGAGGAGGAGCGGGAGCAGCAGGAGGAGGAAGAAGAGCAGGGGAGGAGTATGAGGAAGCGCGGGAGGAGGAGGTGGAGCAAGAAGAGGTGGAGGAGGAGGAGGGGCGGAGCAGGAGGAGGAGGAGAAGGAGCAGGAGGAGGAGCAGGGGGTGGAGGAGGAGGAGGTGGAGGACTAGCAGGAGGAGGAAGGGTGGGAGGAGCAGGAGGCCGAGTTGGAGGAGCAGGAGGAGGAGGAGGAGCAGGTGGAGGCGGAGTGGGAGGAGCAGGGTGATGAGGACTAGCAGGAGGAGGAGAAACAGGAGGAGGAGCAGGAGGTGGAGGAGCAGGGGGAGGAGCTGTAGGAGGTGGAGGAGGCAGAGGAGGAGGGGGAGGAGTAGGAAGAGCAGGAGGAGGAGGTGGAGGAATAGCAAGAGGAGGAGGAGTGGAGGAGCAGGAGGAAGAGCGGGTGGAGCTGGTGGAGGAGGAAGAGCAGGAGGAGGGGAGGAGGAAGAAGAGGCAGAGGAGGAGGAGGAGGAAGAGTGGGAGGAAGAGCAGGAGGATGTGCTGCAGGGTGAGCAGGAGGAGAAGGTGGAGGAGGAGCAGGTGGAGGAAGAGGAGAAGTAGGTGGAGGAGGAGGTGCAGGAGGAGGATGAGCAGGAGCAGGAGGAGGAGGAGGAAGAAGAGCAAGGGGAGGAGGAGCAGGAGGGGAGGAGGAGGAGCAGGTGGAGATGCAGGAGGAGGAACAGGAGGAGCGGGAGCAGCAGGAGGAGGAGGAAGAGCAGGAGGACGAGGCGGTGGACGAAGAGGAGGAGCAAGAGGAGGAGCAAAAGCAGGAGCAGGAGGACCGGGAGGAGCAGGAGGAGCAGGAGGATGTAAAGAAAGAGGAGCAGGAAGAGGGGGAGAAGCAGGAGGAAGAGGAGGAGCAGGAGAAGGAGGCAGTGGAGGAAAAGGAGGAGGAGGCGGAGCAGGAGGAGGAGGTGGATGAGGTGCAGAAGGAGGAGGAGGAGGCGGTGGAGGAGGAGGAGCCGGAGGTGGAGCAGGAGGAGGATGAGGAGGATTAGAAGGAGGAGGAAGGGAAGCATGAGGAAGAGGAGCAGGAAGAGGAGGAGCGGAAGGAGGAGCAGGTGGAGGAGGTGGGGGAGGAGGAAGAGCAGGAGGAGGAGGAGGAGGTTGGGGAAAAGCAGGGCGAGGAGGAAGAGCAGGAGGAGGTGGAGGACGAGACAGAGGAGGAGGATGAGGAGTAGGAGGAGGAGCACGAAGAGGAGGAGCAGGAGGAGGAGCAAGAGGAGGAGGAGGAGCAGGAGGAGGAGCAGGTGTCGGAGGAGTGGGAGGATGGGGAGGAGCGGGAGGAGGAGGGGAGCTGAATGAGGAGGAGGAGCAGAATGAGGAGGAGGAGGCAATGTTGGAGGAGCAGGAGGAGGGTGAGGAGCAGGAGGAGGTGCGGGAGCAGGAGGGGTAGCTGAATGAGGAGGAGGAGCTGAATGAGGAGGAGGAGCAGGAGGTGGATGAGGAGGAGGAGAAGAAGGAGTAGGAAGAGCCGGAGGAGGAACAGGAACAGGAGGAGGATGAGAAGGAGGAGGAGGAGCAATAGGAGGAGCAGGGGGGAGAGTAGCAGGAGGATGAGAAGGAGGAGGAGGAAAAGGAAGATGAGGATGACGGGGAGTAGTACGAGGAGGAGGAGGAGGAGAAGGGGAGGAGAAAAACAGGGAGGAGGGGAGGAGGAACAGGAGTATGAAGAGGAGGTGGAGGAAAAGCAGGAGGAGGAAGAGCAGCAGGAGGTTTAGCGGGAAAAGGAGGAGGAGGAGCAGGGGAGGAGGGGAAGAAGAGCAGGAGGAGGAGCAGGAGGAGGAGGAGCAGCACGGGAAGAGCAGCTGGAGGAGGAGGAGGAAGGGGAGTTGGAAGAGGGTGAAGAGCAGGAAGAGAGGGAGGAGCAGGAGGAGAAGGATGAGTAGGAGGAGCAAAAGGGAGAGGGGGAGCAGGGGGAGGAGCCGGAGGAGGAGCAGGAGGAGGAGAATGAGGAGGAGGAGCAGGAGGAGGAAGGAGGAGGAGGTGGAGAAGGAGGAGGAAGAGCAGAAGGAGGAGGACGAGGAGGAGCAGGAGGAGCTGGACGAGGACCAGGAGGAGGAGCGGGAGGAGAAGGGGAACAGAATGAAGAGGAGGAGCAGGAGGAGGTGGATGAGGATGGGGAAGTAAAGGAAAAGCAGGTGGAGGAGGAGCAGGAGGAGAATGAGCAGGAGGAGGAAAAGGAAGAAGTGGAGGAAAAGCAGGAGGAGGAAGAGGAAAAGCAGGAGGAGGAGGAGGAAGAGCAGGAGGAGGAGGAGGAGGAGGAGCAAGAGGAAAGTGGAGGAGGAGGAGGAGATGGAGGATGGGGAGGGGAAAGAGAAGGAGTAGGAGCGGGAGGAGGAGGAAGAGCAGTATGAGGAGGAAGAAGAAGAGCAGCAGGAGGAGGGGTGGAGAGGAGGAGGAGGTGGAAGAGCTGGACGAGGAGTTGGAGAAGGAAGAGCAGGACATGGAGAGGAGGAGGCACAGAGGGGAGAGCAGGAAGAGGAGGCAGAGTGAGAGGAGCAGGAGGAGGAGGAGGAGCAGCACGAGCAGGAGGAGGAGGAGGAGGGGAAGAGGAGGAAGAGCAGGAGGTGGAGGAGGAGGAGGCGGAGGAGAGAAGCAGGAAGAGAAGCAGCAGAGGAGGCGGAGGAGAGGCAGGAGGCGAGGAGAATCAGGCGGGGAGAAGGAGCAAGAGGAAGTGGAGGAGGAGTAGCAGGAAGAAGCTGGAAGAGCAAGAGGAGGAGGAGGAAGGGGAGGAGGAGGAGCAGAAGGAGGGTGAGGAGGCAGAGGAGGAGGAGCATGAGGACGAGCAGGAGGAGGAGCAGGAGGAGGAGCACGAGGAGGAAAAGAAGGGTGAGGGGAAGCAGAAGGAGGCAGGAGAGGAGCAGGAGGAGGAGGAGGAAGAGGAGGAGGAGGAGGTGAAGGACGAGTAGGAGGAAGATTTGTAGGAGGAGGAGCTGGAGGACGAGCAGGAGGGGGAGGGGAGGAGGATGAAGAGCAGGAGGAGGCGGAGAAGCAAGAGGAAAGGTGAGGAGGAGGAGGAGAAGGAGGATGGGGAGGAGCAGCAGGAAGAGGAGTAAGAGCAGGAGGAGGAGCAGGAGGAGGAGTAAGAGCAGGAGGAGGAGCAGGAGGAGGAGCAGAAGGAGAATGGGGAGGAGCAGCAGGAAGAGGAGCAGCAGGAGGAGAAGGAGCAGGAGGAGGAGGAGTAAGAGCAGGAGGAGGAGCAGGAGGAGGAAGTGCAGAATGAGGAGGAGGAGGAAGAGCAGGAGGAGGAGGGGTGGAGGGGGAGGAGGAGGAGGAAGAGCAGGAGGAGGATGTGGAGGAGGAAGAGCAGGAGGAGGAAGGGAGATGGAGGAGGAGGCAAAGTGGGTGGAGCAGGAGGAGGAGGAGTAGGAGGCAGAGTGGGTGGTGCAGGACGAGTAGCAGGAGCAGGAGGAGGAGGAAGAGGAGGAGGTGGAGGAGGACGAGAAGGAGGACGAGCAGGAGGAGGAAGAGCAGGAGGAGGAGGAGCAGCAGGAGGAGGAGGAAGAGGAGGAGGAAGAGGAGGAGGAGCAGGAGGAGAATGGGAAGAGCAGGAGGACGAGCGGAGGAGGAGAAGGTGGAGAAGCAGCAGGAGGAGGAGGCAGAGTGGAGGGAGCAGGAGGAGGAGCCGGAGCAGGAGGAGGAGGAGGTGCAGGAGGACGAGAAGGAGGAAGAGGAGGAGGAGGAAGAGCAGGAGGAGGAGGAGCAGCAGGAGGAGGAGGAAGAGGAGGAGCAGGTGCAGGAGGATGAGCAGGAGGAGGAAGAGCAGGAGTAGGAGGAGCAGCAGGAGGAGGAGGCGGAGTGGCAGGAGCAGGAGGAGGGGGAGGAGAAGGAAGAAAAGCAGATGGACGAGCAGAAGCATGGAGAGGAGGGGGCGAGAAGGGGGAGCAGGAGGAGGAGGAAGAGAAGGTGGAAACGGTGGCCAGGAGGAAAAGAAGGAGGAGGAGCGTGAGCAGGACGAGTTGGAAGAGGCGAAGGAGCAGAAGAGAACGAACAGGAGGAGGACGAGGAGGGGAGCAGAATCAGGAGGAGGAGACGAATGAGCAGAAGGAGCAGGAGGAGGAGGAAGAGGAGGAGCAGGAGGTGGTTCATGAGGAGGAGCAGGATGAGAAAGAGAGGGGGAAGGAGGAGCAGGAGGAGGACGGGAGGATGAGTGGGAGGTGGCTCGTCATTCTTTATTTACCTGCTCCTCTCCTCACTCTTTATTTACCTGCTCCTCTCCTCGCTCTTTATTTACCTGCCCCTCTCTTCGCTCTTTATTTACTTGATCCGCTCCTCACTCTTTATTTACCTGCTCCTCTCCTCGCTCTTTATTTACTTGCTCCGCTCCTCACTCTTTATTTACCGGCTCCTATCCTCACTCTTCATTTACCTGCTCCTCTCCTCACTCTTTATTTACCTGCCCCTCTCTTCGCTCTTTATTTACTTGCTCCGCTCCTCACTCTTTATTTACCTGCTCCTCTCCTCACTCTTTATTTACCTACTCCTCTCCTCGCACTTTATTTACCTGCTCCTCTCCTCACTCTTTATTGATCTGCTCCACTCATCGCTCTTTTTTTACCTGTCCCTCTCCTCACTCTTTATTTACCTGCTCCAATCCTCGCTCTTTATTTACCTGCTCCTCTCCTCACTCTTTATTTACCTGCTTCGCTCCTCGCTCTTTGTGTACCTGCTCCACTCCTCGCTCTTCATTTACCTGCTCCTCTCCTCACTCTTTATTTACCTGCTTCTTTCCTCATTCTTTATTTACGTGCTCCTCTCCTCACTCTTT
Organism: Heptranchias perlo; assembly: GCF_035084215.1. Taxonomy (NCBI): domain Eukaryota; kingdom Metazoa; phylum Chordata; class Chondrichthyes; order Hexanchiformes; family Hexanchidae; genus Heptranchias; species Heptranchias perlo. The sequence continues at coordinate 2,173,847 of NC_090359.1, forward strand.
ATTTTCCTGCTCCTCTCCTCACTCTTTTTTTCGCTCTCCTCTCCTCACTCTTTATTTTCCTGATCGTCTCCTCACTCTTTATTTACCTGCTCCTCTCCTCACTCTTTATTTACCTGCTCCACTCCTCACTCTTTATTTACCTGCCCCTCTCTTCGCTCTTTATTTACCTGCTCCTCTCCTCACTCTTTATTTACCTGCTCCTCTCCTCACTCTTTATTTACCTGCTCCTCTCCTCACTCTTTATTTCCCTGCTGCTCTCCTCGCTCTATAATTACCTGCTCCTCTCCTCACTCTTTATTGACCTGCTCCTCTCCTCGCTCTTTATTTACCTGCTCCGCTCCTCACTCTTTATTTCCGTGCTCCTCTCCTCACTCTTTATTGACCTGCTCCTCTCCTCACTCTTTATTGACCTGCTCCTCTCCTCACTCTTTATTTACCTGCTCCTCTCCTCACTCTTTATTTCCCTGCTCCTCTCCTCACTCTTTATTTACCTGCTCGACTCCTCACTCTTTATTTCCCTGCTCCTCTCCTCACTCTTTATTTACCTGATCCGCTCCTCGCTCTTTATTTACCTGCTCCGCTGCTCACTCTTTATTTACCTGCTCGACTCCTCACTCTTTATTTCCCTGCTCCTCTCCTCACTCTTTATTTACCTGATCCGCTCCTCACTATTTATTTCCCTGCTCCTCTCCTCACTCTTTATTTACCTGCTCCTCTCCTCACTCTTTATTTACCTGCTCCTCTCCTCACTCTTCATTTACCTGCTCCTCTCCTCACTCTTCATTTACCTGCTCCTCTCCTCACTCTTTATTTACCTGCTCCTCTCCTCACTCTTCATTTACCTGCTCCTCTCCTCGCTCTTTATTTACCTGCTCCGCTCCTCATTCTTTGTTTACCTGTTCCGTTCCTCACTCTTTATTTACCTGCTCCTCTCCTCTCTATTTATTTACCTGCTGCTCTCCTCACTCTTTATTTCCCTGCTCCGCTCCTCGCTCTTTATTTACCTGCTCCTCTCCTCACTCTTTATTTACCTGCTCCTCTCCTCGCTCTTTATTTAACTGCTCCGCTCCTCGCTATTTATTTACCTGCTCCTCTCCTCACTCTTTATTTACCTGCTCCGCTCCTCACTCTTTATTTACCTGCTCCACTCCTCACTCTTTATTTTCCTGCTCCTCTCCTCACACTTTATTTACCTGCTCCGATCCTCGCTCTTTATTTCCCGGCTCCTCTCCTCACTTTTTATATACCTGCTCCACTCCGCACTCTTTATTTACCTGCTCCACTCCTCACTCTTTATTTACCTGCTCCTCTCCTCACTCTTTATTTACCTGCTCCACTCCTCACTCTTTATTTACCTGCTCCTCTCCTCGCTCTTTATTTACCTGCTCCTCTCCTCACTCTTTATTTACCTGCTCCTCTCCTCGCTCTTTATTTACCTGCTCCGCTCCTCGCTATTTATTTACCTGCTCCTCTCCTCACTCTTTATTTACCTGCTCCGCTCCTCACTCTTTATTTACCTGGTCCACTCCTCACTCTTTATTTACCTGCTCCACTCCTCGCACTTTGTTTACCTGCTCCACTGCTCACTCTTTATTTACATGCTCCACTCCTCACTCTTTATTTTCCTGCTCCTCTCCTCACTCTTTATTTAACTGCTCCTCTCCTCGCACTTTATTTTCCTGCTCCTCTCCTTACTCTTTATTTACCTGCTCCACTCCTCACTCTTTATTGACCTGCTCCTCTCCTCACTCTTTATTTACCTGCTCCGCTCCTCACTCTTTATTTACCTGCTCCACTCATCACTCTTTATTTTCCTGCTCCTCTCCTCACTCATTATTTACCTGCTCCTCTCCTCACACTTTATTTACCTGCTCCGATCCTCGCTCTTTATTTCCCGGCTCCTCTCCTCACCTTTTATATACCTGCTCCACTCCGCACTCTTTATTTACCTGCTCCTCTCCTCACCCTTTAATTACCTGTTCCTCTCCTCACTCTTTATTTACCTGCTGCTCTCTTCACTCTTTATTTACCTGCTCCACTCCTCACTCTTCATTTACCTGCTCCTCTCCTTTCTATTTATTTACCTGCTCCGTTCCTCCCTCTTTATTTGACAGCTCCGCTCCTCACTCTTTATTTACCTGCTCCACTCCTCACTCTTTATTTACCTGCTCCACTCCTCACTCTTTATTTACCTGCTCCTCTCCTCGCTCTTTATTTACCTGCTCCTCTCCTCATTCTTTATTTACCTGCTCCACTCCTCACTCTTTATTTACCTGCTCCTCTCCTCGCTCTTTATTTACCTGCTCCTCTCCTCACTCTTTATTTACCTGCTCCTCTCCTCGCTCTTTATTTACCTGCTCCGCTCCTCGCTATTTATTTACCTGCTCCTCTCCTCACTCTTTATTTACCTGCTACGCTCCTCACTCTTTATTTAACTGCTCCACTCCTCACTTTTTATATACCTGCTCCTCTCCTCACTCTTTATTGACCTGCTCCTCTCCTCACTCTTTATTTACCTGCTCCGATCCTCGCTCTTTATTTAACGGCTCCTCTCCTCACTCTTTATTTAGCTGCTCCTCTCCTCACTCTTTATTTACCTGGTCCACTCCTCACTCATTATTTACCTGCTCCACTCCTCGCACTTTGTTTACCTGCTCCACTCCTCACTCTTTATTTACATGCTCCACTCCTCACTCTTTATTTTCCTGCTCCTCTCCTCACTCTTTATTTAACTGCTCCTCTCCTCGCACTTTATTTTCCTGCTCCTCTCCTTACTCTTTACTTACCTGCTCCACTCCTCACTCTTTATTGACCTGCTCCTCTCCTCGCTCTTTATTTGCCAGCTCCGCTCCTCACTCTTTATTTACCTGCTCCACTCCTCACTCTTTATTCACCTGCTCCACTCCTCACTCTTTATTTACCTGCTCCACTCCTCACTCTTTATTTACCTGCTCCTCTCCTCGCTCTTTATTTACCTGCTCCTCTCTTCACTCTTTATTTACCTGCTCCTCTCCTCGCTCTTTATTTACCTGCTCCGCTCCTCGCTATTTATTTACCTGCTCCTCTCCTCACTCTTTATTTACCTGCTCCGCTCCTCACTCTTTATTTACCTGCTCCACTCCTCACTCTTTATTGACCTGCTCCGCTCCTCGCTATTTATTGACCTGCTCCTCTCCTCACTCTTTATTTACCTGCTCCGATCCTCGCTCTTTATTTAAAGGCTCCTCTCCTCACTTTTTATATACCTGCTCCTCTCCTCACTCTTTATTTACCTGCTTCGCTCCTCGCTCTTTGTGTACCTGCTCCACTCCTCGCTCTTCATTTACCTGCTCCTCTCCTCACTCTTTATTTACCTGCTCCACTCCTCACTCTTTATTTACCTGCTCCTCTCCTCGCTCTTAATTTACCTGCTCCACTCCTCACTCTTTATTTACCTGCTCCGCTCCTCACTCTTTATTTACCAGTTCCTCTCCTCACTCTTTATTTACCTGCTTCTTTCCTCATTCTTTATTTACCTGCTCCTCTCCTCACTCTTTATTTTCCTGATCGTCTCCTCACTCTTTATTTACCAGCTCCACTCCTCACTCTTTATTTACCTGCTCCACTCCTCACTCTTTATTTACCTGCTCCTCTCCTCGCTCTATATTTACCTGCCCCTCTCTTCGCTCTTTATTTACCTGCTCCTCTCCTCACTCTTTATTTACCTGCTCCTCTCCTCACTCTTTATTTCCCTGCTCCTCTCCTCACTCTTTATTGACCTGCTCCTCTCCTCACTCTTTATTTACCTGCTCCTCTCCTCACTCTTTATTTCCCTGCTCCTCTCCTCGCTCATTATTTACCTGCTCCTCTCCTCACTCTTTATTTCCCTGCTCCTCTCCTCACTCTTTATTTACCAGCTCCTCTCCTCACTCTTTATTTCCCTGCTCCTCTCCTCACTCTTTATTTACCTGATCCGCTCCTCGCTCTTTATTTACCTGCTCCGCTGCTCACTCTTTATTTACCAGCTGCTCTCCTCACTCTTCATTTACCTGCTCCTCTCCTCGCGCTTTATTTACCTGCTCCGCTCCTCATTCTTTGTTTACCTGTTCCGTTCCTCACTCTTTATTTACCTGCTCCTCTCCTCTCTATTTATTTACCTGCTACTCTCCTCACTCTTTATTTCCCTGCTCCTCTCCTCACTCTTTATTTACCTGGTCCTCTCCTCGCTCTTTATTTACCTGCTCCGCTCCTCGCTATTTATTTACCTGCTCCTCTCCTAACTTTTTATTTTCCTGCTCCTCTCCTCACTCATTATTTACCTGCTCCTCTCCTCACACTTTATTTACCTGCTCCGATCCTCGCTCTTTATTTCCCGGCTCCTCTCCTCACTTTTTATATACCTGCTCCACTCCGCACTCTTTATTTACCTGCTCCTCTCCTCACCCTTTAATTACCTGTTCCTCTCCTCACTCTTTATGTACCTGCTGCTCTCCTCACTCTTCATTTACCTGCTCCTCTCCTTTCTATTTATTTACCTGCTCCGTTCCTCCCTCTTTATTTGCCAGCTCCGCTCCTCAATCTTTATTTACCTGCTCCACTCCTCACTCTTTATTTACCTGCTCCACTCCTCACTCTTTATTTACCTGCTCCTCTCCTCGCTCTTTATTTACCTGCTCCTCTCCTCACTCTTTATTTACCTGCTCCACTCCTCACTCTTTATTTACCTGCTCCTCTCCTCGCTCTTTATTTACCTGCTCCTCTCCTCACTCTTTATTTACCTGCTCCTCTCCTCGCTCTTTATTTACCTGCTCCGCTCCTCGCTATTTATTTACCTGCTCCTCTCCTCACTCTTTATTTACCTGCTACGCTCCTCACTCTTTATTTTCCTGCTCCTCTCCTCACTCTTTATTTACCTGCTCCGATCCTCGCATTTTATTTTCCTGCTCCTCTCCTTACTCTTTATTTACCTGCTCCACTCCTCACTCTTTATTGACCTGCTCCTCTCCTCGCTCTTTATTTGCCAGCTCCGCTCCTCACTCTTTATTTACCTGCTCCACTCCTCACTCTTTATTCACCTGCTCCACTCCTCACTCTTTATTTACCTGCTCCTCTCCTCGCTCTTTATTTACCTGCTCCTCTCCTCACGCTTTATTTACCTGCTCCACTCCTCACTCTTTATTTACCTGCTCCTCTCCTCGCTCTTCATTTACCTGCTCCTCTCCTCACTTTTTATTTACCTGCTCCTCTCCTCGCTCTTTATTTACCTGCTCCGCTCCTCGCTATTTATTTACCTGCTCCTCTCTTCACTCTTTATTTACCTGCTCCGCTCCTCACTCTTTATTTACCTGCTCCACTCCTCACTCTTTATTGACCTGCTCCGCTCCTCGCTATTTATTGACCTGCTCCTCTCCTCACTCTTTATTCACCTGCTCCGATCCTCGCTCTTTATTTAACGGCTCCTCTCCTCACTTTTTATATACCTGCTCCTCTCCTCACTCTTTATTTACCTGCTCCTATCCTCACTCTTTATTTACCTGGTCCACTCCTCACTCTTTATTTACCTGCTCCACTCCTCGCACTTTGTTTACCTGCTCCACTCCTCACTCTTTATTTACATGCTCCACTCCTCACTCTTTATTTTCCTGCTCCTCTCCTCACTCTTTATTTACCTGCTCCTCTCCTCGCACTTTATTTTCCTGCTCCTCTCCTTACTCTTTATTTACCTGCTCCACTCCTCACTCTTTATTTACCTGCTCCTCTCCTCGCTCTTTATTTACCTGCTTCTTTCCTCACTCTTTATTTACCTGCTCCTCGACTTGCACTTCACTTACCTGCTCCTCTCCTTACTCTTTATTTACCTGCTCCACTCTTCACTCTTTATTTGCCTGCTCCTCTCCTTACCCTTTTTTTACCTTCTCCGCTCCTCGCTCTTTATTTCCATGCTCCTCTCCTCACTCATTATTTACCTGCTCCTCTCCTCACTCTTTATTTACCTGCTCCGCTCCTCACTCTTTATTTACCTGCTGCTCTCCTCACTCTGCATTTACCTGCTCCTCTCCTCGCGTTTTATTTACCTGTTCCGCTCCTCACTCTTTATTTACCAGCTCCATTGCTCACTCTTTATTTACCTGCTCCGCTCCTCGCTATTTATTTACCTGCTCCACTCCTCACTCCTTATTTACCTGCTCCTCTCCTCACTCATTATTTACCTGCTCCTCTCCTCACTCTTTATTTACCTGCTCCACTCCTCACTCTTTATTTACCTGCTCCTCTCCTCACCCTTTAATTACCTGCTCCTCTCCTCAATCTTTATTTACCTGCTCCACTCCTCACTCTTAATTTACCTGCTCCTCTCCTCATTCTTTATTTACCTGCTCCGCTCCTCGCTGTTTATTTACCTGCACCTCTCCTCACTCTATATTTTCATGCTCCTCTCCTCACTCTTTATTTCCATGCTCCTCTCCTCGCTCTTTTGTTTAGCTGCTCCTCTCCTCACTCGTTTTTGACCTGCACCGCTCCTCACTCTTTATTTACCTGCTCCGCTCCTCGCTCTTTCTTTACCTGCTCCGCTCCTCACTCTTTATTTACCTGCTGCTCTCCTCACTCTTTATTTACCTGCTCCTCTCCTCGAGCTTTATTTACCTGCTCCGCTCCTCGCTCTTTCTTTACCTGCTCCATTCCTCACTCTTGATTTACCTGCTCCTCTCTTCACTCTTTCTTTACCTGCTCCGCTCCTCACTCTTTATTTACCTGCTCCACTTCTCACTCTTTATTTACCTGTTCCGCTCCTCACTCTTTATTTACCTTCTCCACTCTTCACTCTTTATTAACCTGCTCCACTCCTCGCTCTTTATTCACCTGCTCGACTCCTCCCTCTTTATTTACCTGCTCCTCTCCTCGCTCTTTTTTTACCGGCTCCTCTCCTCACTTTTTATTTACCTGCTCCACTCCTCACTCTTTATTTACCTGCTCCACTCCTCGCACTTTATTTTCCTGCTCCACTCCTCACTCTTTATTTACCTGCTTCTCTCCTCGCTCTTAATTTACCTGCTCCGCTCCTCGCTATTTATTTACCTGCTCCTCTCCTCACTCTTTATTTACCTGCTCCGCTCCTCACTCTTTATTTACCTGCTCCGCTCCTCACTCTTTATTTACCTGCTCCTCTCCTCACTCTATATTTTGCTGCTCCTCTCCTCACTCTTTATTTCCATGCTCCTCTCCTCGCTCTTTTATTTAGCTGCTCCTCTCCTCACTCTTTTTTGACCTGCACCGCTCCTCACTCTTTATTTACCTGCTCCTCTCCTCGCGCTTTATTTACCTGCTCCATTCCTCACTCTTGATTTACCTGCTCCTCTCTTCACTCTTTATTTACCTGCTCCGCTCCTCACTCTTTATTTACCTGCTCCACTTCTCACTCTTTATTCACCTGCTCCTCTCCTCGCGCTTTATTTACCTGCTCCATTCCTCACTCTTGATTTACCTGCTCCTCTCTTCACTCTTTATTTACCTGCTCCGCTCCTCACTCTTTATTTCCCTGCTCCTCTCCTCGCTCTTTTTTTACCGGCTCCTCTCCTCACTTTTTATTTACCTGCTCCACTCCTCACTCTTTATTTACCTGCTCCACTCCTCGCACTTTATTTTCCTGCTCCTCTCCTCACACTTTCTTTACCTGCTCCTCTCCTCACACTTTATTTTCCTGCTCCTCTCCTCACTCTTTATTTACCTGCTCCTCTCCTCACTCTTTATTTACCTGCTCCGATCCTCGCTCTTTATTTACCTACTCCTCTCCTCACTCTTTATTTACCAGGTCCTCGACTCGCTCTGTATTTGCCTGCTCCTCTCCTCACTCTTTATTGACCTGCTCCGCTCCTCACTCTTCATTTACCTGCTCCTCTGCTCGCGCTTTATTTACCTGCTCCGCTCCTCACTCTTTATTTACCTGCTCCTCTCCTCACCCTTTATTTACCTGCTCCGCTCCTCACTCTTTATTGACCTGCTCCGCTCCTCACTCTTCATTTACCTGCTCCTCTGCTCGCGCTTTATTTACCTGCTCCTCCCCTCACTCTTTATTTACCTGCTCCGCTCCTCGCTATTTATTTACCTGCTCCTCTCCTCACTCATTATTTACCTGCTCCTCCCCTCACTCTTTATTTACCTGCTCCGATCCTCGCTCTTTATTTACCAGCTCCTCTCCTCACTTTTTATATACCTGCTCCACTCCTCACTCTTTATTTACCTGCTCCTCTCCTCACCCTTTAATTACCTGCTCCTCTCCTCAATCTTTATTTACCTGCTCCACTCCTCACTCTTTATTTTCCTGCTCCTCTCCTCACTCTTTATTTACCTTCTCCTCTGCTTACTCTTTATTTACCTGCTCCACTCCTCACTCTTTATTGACATGCTTCTTTCCTCACTCTTTATTTACCTGCTCCACTCCTCACTCATTATTTTCCTGCTCCTCTCCTCACTCTTATTGACCCTCTCAACTCATCACTCTTTATTTACCTGCTCCTCTCCTCACACTTTATTTACCTGCTCTTCTCCTCACTCTTTATTTACCTGCTCCTCTCTTCACTCTTTCTTTACCTGCTCCGCTCCTCGCTCTTTATTTACCTGCACCTCTCCTCACTCTTTATTTTCCTGCTCCTCTCCTCACTCTTTATTTACATGCTCCTCCCCTCGCTCTTTTGTTTAGCTGCTCCTCTCCTCACTCTTTTTTGACCTTCTCCGCTCCTCACTCTTTATTTACCTGCTGCGCTCCTCGCTCTTTCTTTACCTGCTGCTCTCCTCGCTCTTCATTACCTGCTCCTCTCCTCGCGCTTCATTTACCTGCTCCGCTCCTCACTGTTTATTTACCTGCTCCTCTCTTCACTCTTTATTTACCTGCTCCGCTCCTCACTGTTTATTTAACTGCTCCTCTCTTCACTCTTTATTTAGCTGCTCACCTCCTCACTATTTATTGACCTGCTCCGCTCCTCACTCTTTATTTACCTGCTCCTCTCTTCACTCTTTTATATACCTGCTCCTCTCTTCACTCTTTATTTACCTGCTCCGCTCCTCACTCTTTATTTAAGTGCTCCTTTCCTCACTCTTTGTTTACCTGCTCCGCTCCTCACTCTTTATTTACCTGCTCCACTTCTCACTCTTTATTTACCTGTTCCGCTCCTCACTCTTTATGTAACTTATCCACTACTCACTCTTTATTTACCTGCTCCACTCCTCACTCTTTATTTACCAACTCCACTCCTCGCTCTTTATTCACCTGCTCGACTCCTCCCTCTTTATTTACCTGCTCCTCTCCTCACTCTTTATTTACCTGCTCCGCTCCTCACTATTTATTTACCTGATCCTCTCCTCTCTCTTTATTTACTGCTCCACTCTTCACTCTTCATTGACCTGCTCCACTCCTCACTCTTTATTTCACTGCTCCGCTCCACATTTTTTTTCCCTGCTCCACTCCTCACTCTTTATTTACCTGCTCCACTCCTCACTTTTTATTTACCTGCTCCTCTCCTCGCACTTTATTTTCCTGATCCTCTCCTCTCTCTTTATTTACTGCTCCACTCCTCACTCTTTATTTTCCTGCTCCTCTCCTCACTTTTTATTTAACTGCTCCTCTTCTTCCTCTTTATTTACCTGCTCCTCTCCTCACTCTTTATTGACATGCTTCTTTCCTCACTCTTTATTTTCTGCTCCTCTCCTCACTCTTATTTACCCTCTCAACTCATCACTCTTTATTTACCTGCTCCTCTCCTCACTCTTTATTTACCTGCACCTCTCCTCACTCTATATTTTCCTGCTCCTCTCCTCACTATTTATTTCCATGCTCCTCTCCTCGCTCTTTTGTTCAGCTGCTCCTCTCCTCACTCTTTTTTGACCTGCACCGCTCCTCACTCTTTATTTACCTGCTGCTCTCCTCGCTCTTCATTACCTGCTCCTCTCCTCGCGCTTTATTTACCTGCTTCGCTCCTCGCTCTTTCTTTACCTGCTCCATTCCTCACTCTTGATTTCCCTGCTCCACTCCTCACTCTTTATTTACCTTCTCCACTCCTCACTCTTTATTTACCTGCTCCACTCCTCGCTCTTTATTCACCTGCTCGACTCCTCCCTCTTTATTTACCTGCTCCTCTCCTCTCTCTTTATTTACCTGCTCCACTCTTCACTCTTCATTGACCTGCTCCACTCCTCACTCTTTATTTCCCTGCTCCGCTCCTCATTTTTTTTCCTGCTCCACTCCTCACTCTTTATTTACCTGCTCCTCTCCTCACTTTTTATTTACCTGCTCCACTCCTCACTGTTTATTTACCTGCTCCACTCCTCACTCTTGATTTACCTGCTCCTCTCCTCGCACTTTATTTTCCTGCTCCTCTCCTCACTCTTTATTTAGCTGCTTCTCTCCTCGCTCTTAATTTACCTGCTCCACTCCTCACTCTTTATTTACCTGCTCCACTCCTCACTCTTTATTTACCTGCTCCTCTCCTCGCGCTTTATTTACCTGCTCCTCTCCTCACTCTTTATTTACCAGCTCCATTGCTCACTCTTTATTTACCCGCTCCGCTCCTCGCTATTTATTTACCTGCTCCTCTGCTCGCGCTTTATTTTCCTGCTCCTCTCCTCACTCATTATTTACCTGCTCCTCCCCTCACTCTTTATTTACCTGCTCCGATCCTCGCTCTTTATTTACCGGCTCCTCTCCTCACTTTTTATATACCTGCTCCACTCCTCACTCTTTATTTACCTGCTCCTCTCCTCACCCTTTAATTACCTGCTCCGCTCCTCAATCTTTATTTACCTGCTCCACTCCTCACTCTTTATTTTCCTGCTCCTCTCCTCTCTCTTTATTTACCTGCTCCACTCCTTACTCTTTATTTACCTGCTCCACTCCTCACTCTTTATTGACATGCTTCTTTCCTCACTCTTTATTTACATGCTCCACTCCTCACTCTTTATTTTCCTGCTCCTCTCCTCACTCTTTATTTACCTGCTCCGCTCCTCGCTCTTTATTTAACTGCTCCTCTCCTCACTCTTTATTTACCTGCTTCGCTCCTCGCTCTTTGTGTACCTGCTCCACTCTTCACTCTTTATTTACCTGCTCACCTCCTCACTATTTATTGACCTGCTCCGCTCCTCACTCTTTATTTACCTGCTCCTCTCTTCACTCTTTTATTTACCTGCTTCTCTCTTCACTCTTTTTTTACCTGCTCCGCTCCTCACTCTTTATTTAAGTGCTCCTTTCCTCACTCTTTATTTACCTGCTCCGCTCCTCACTCTTTATTTACCTGCTCCACTTCTCACTCTTTATTTACCTGTTCCGCTCCTCACTCTTTATGTGCCTTCTCCACTCCTCACTCTTTATTTACCAACTCCACTCCTCGCTCTTTATTCACCTGCTCGACTCCTCCCTCTTTATTCACCTGCTCCACTCCTCACTCTTTATTTCACTGCTCCGCTCCTCATTTTTTTTCCCTGCTCCACTCCTCACTCTTTATTTAACTGCTCCTCTCCTCACTCTTTATTTACCTGCTCCGATCCTCGCTCTTTATTTAACGGCTCCTCTCCTCACTTTTTATATACCTGCTCCACTCCTCACTCTTTATTTACCTGCTCCTCTCCTCGCACTTTATTTTCCTGCTCCACTCCTCACTATTTATTTACCTGCTCCGCTCCTAGCTCTTTATTTATCTGCTCCACTCCTCACTCTTTATTTATCTGCTCCACTCCTCACTCTTTATTTACCTGCTCCTCTCCTGACTCTTTATTTACCTTCTCCGCTCCTCGCTCTGTATTTATCTGCACCTCACTTCACTCTTTATTTACCTGCTCCTCTCCTCACTCTTTATTTACCTGATCCGCTCCTCGCTCTTTATTCACCTGATCCGCTCCTCGCTCTTTATTTACCTGCTCCACTCATCGCTCTTTATTTACCTGGTCCTCTCCTCACTCTTTATTTACCTGCTCCGCTCCCAGCTCTTTATTTATCTGCTCCACTCCTCACTCTTTATTTACCTGCTCCGCTCCTCACTCTATATTTACCTGCTCCTCTCCTCACTCTTTATTTACCTGCTCCTCTCCTCACTCTTTATTTACCTGCTCCTCTCCTCACTCTTTATTTACCTGCTCCGCTCATCGTTCTTGATTTACCTGATCCGCTCCTCGCTCTTTATTTACCTGATCAGCTCCTCGCTCTTTATTTACCTGCTCCACTCATCGCTCTTTATTTACCTGCTCCTCTCCTCACTCTTTATTTACCTGCTCCGCTGCTCGCTATTTATTGACCTGCTCCCCTCCTCACTCTTTATTTACCTGCTCCTCTCCTCTCTATTTATTGACCTGCTCCTCTCCTCGCTCTTTATTTACCTGCTCCTCTCCTCTCTATTTATTTACCTGCTCCTCTCCTCGCTCTTTATTTGCCTGCACCGCTGCTCGCTATTTATTGACCTGCTCCTCTCCTCACTCTTTATTTACCTGCTCCGCTCCTCATTCTTTATTTACCTGCTCCACTCCTCACTCTTTATTTCCCTGCTCCTCTCCTCACTCATTATTTACCTACTCCTCTCCTCACTCTTTATTTACCTGCTCCGATCCTCGCTCTTTAATTACCGGCTCCTCTCCTCACTTTTTATATACCTGCTCCACTCCTCACTCTTTATTTCCCTGCTCCTCTCCTCACCCTTTAATTACCTGCTTCTCTCCTCACTCTTGATTTAATGCTCCACTCCTCACTCTTTATTTCCCTGCTCCGCTCCTAACTCTTTATTTCACTGCTCGACTCCTCGCTCTTTATATACCTGCTCCTCTCCTCACTCTTTATTTACCTGCTCGGCTCCTCACTCTTTATTTACCTGCTCCTCTACTCGCTCTTTATTTACCTGCTCCGCTCCTCACTCTTTATTTACCTGCTGCTTTCCTCACTCTTTATTGACCTGCTCCGCTCCTCGCTCTTTATTTACCTGCTCCTCTCCTCACTCTTTATTTACCTGCTCCACTCCTCACTCTTTATTTTCCTGCTCCACTCCGAACTCTTCATTTCCCTGCTCCTCTCCTCATTCTTTATTTACCTGCTTCGCTCCTCACTCTTTATTACCTGCTCCGCTCCTCGCTCTTTATTTACCTGCTTCTCTCCTCACTCTTAATTTACCTGCTCCGCTCTTCACTCTTTATTTACCTGCTCGACACCTCACTCTTTATTTACCTGCTCCGCTCCTCACTCTTTATTTACCTGCTCCGCTCCTCCCTCTTTATTTACCTGCTGCTCTCTTCACTCTTTATTTACCTGCTCCGCTCTTCGCTCTTTATTTACCTGCTCCTCTCCTCACTCTTTATTTACCTGCTCCGCTCCTGACTCTTTATTTACCTGCTCCTCTCCTCACTCTTTATTTACCTGCTCCGCTCCTCACTCTTTGTTTACCTGCTCGACTCCTCGCTCTTTATTTACCTGCTCCGCTCCTCCCTCTTTATTTACCTGCTGCTCTCTTCACTCTTTATTTACCTGCTCCGCTCTTCGCTCTTTATTTACCTGCTCCTCTCCTCGCTCTTTATTTACCTGCTCCCCTCCTCACTCTTCATTTACCTGCTCCGCTCCTCACTCCTTATTTACCTGCTCGACTCCTCACTATTTATTTTCCTGCTCCTCTCCTCACTCTTTATTTACCTGCTCGACTCCTCACTCTTTATTTACCTGCTCCGCTCCTAACTCGTTATTTCACTGCTCCACTCCTCGCTCTTTATTTACCTGCTCCTCTCCTCGCTCTTTATTTACCTGCTCCGCTACTCACTCTGTATTTACCTGTTCCTCTCCTCACTCTTTATTTCCCTGCTCCGCTCCTCACTCTTTATTTACCTGTTCCACTCCTCACTCTTTATTTACCTGCTCCTCTCCTCACTCTTTATTTTCCTGCTACACTCCTCTCTATTTATTTATCTGCTCCGCTCCTCGCTCTTTATTTACCTGTTCCGCTCCTCGCTCTTTATTTACCTGCTCCTCTCCTCACTCTGTATTTACCTGTTCCTCTCCTCACTCTTTATTTCCCTGCTCCGCTCCTCACTCTTTATTTCACTGCTCCTCTCCTCACTCTTTATTTAACTGCTCCGCTCCTCACTCTGCATTTACCTGTTCCTCTCCTCACTATTTATTTCCCTGCTCCGCTCCTCACTCTTTATTTACCTGCTCCACTCCTCACTCTTTATTTACCTGCTTCTCTCCTCACTCTTTATTTACCTGCTACACTCCTCTCCATTTATTTATCTGCTCCTCTCCTTGCTCTATATTTACCTGCTCAACTCCTCGCTCTTTATTTTCCTGCTCCGCTCCTCACTCTTTACTTACCTGCTCCTCTCCTCACTCTTTATTGACCTGCTCCGCTCCTCACTCTTTATTTACCTGCTCCTCTCCTCACTCTTTATTTACCTTCTCCACTCCTCACTCTTTTAGTTACCTGATTGAGTTTTTTGAAGGGGTAACCAAGAAGATAGATGAGGGCTGTGCAGTAGACGTGGTCTACATGGACTTCAGCAAAGCATTTGACAAGGTACCGCATGGTAGGTTGTTACATAAGGTTAAATCTCATGGGATCCAAGGTGAGGTAGCCAATTGGATACAAAATTGGCTTGACGACAGAAGACAGAGGGTGGTTGTCGAGGGTTGTTTTTCAAACTGGATGCCTGTGTCCAGCGGTGTGCCTCAGGGATCGGTGCTGGGTCCGCTGTTATTTGTTATTTATATTAATGATTTGGATGAGAATTTAGGAGGCATGGTTAGTAAGTTTGCAGATGACACCAAGATTGGTGGCATTGTGGACAGTGAAGAAGGTTATCTAGGATTGCAACGGGATCTTGATAAATTGGGCCAGTGGGCCGATGAATGGCAGATGGAGTTTAATTTAGATAAATGTGAGGTAATGCATTTTGGTAGATCGAATCGGGCCAGGACCTACTCCGTTAATGGTAGGGCGTTGGGGAGAGTTATAGAACAAAGAGATCTCGGAGTACAGATTCATAGCTCCTTGAAAGTGGAGTCACAGGTGGATAGGGTGGTGAAGAAGGCATTCAGCATGCTTGGTTTCATTGGTCAGAACATTGAATGCAGGAGTTGGGATGTCTTGTTGAAGTTGTACAGGGCATTGGTGAGGCCACACTTGGAGTACTGTGTACAGTTCTGGTCACCCTATTATAGAAAGGATATTATTAAACTAGAAAGAGTGCAGAAAAGATTTACTAGGATGCTACCGGGACTTGATGGTTTGACTTACAGGGAGAGGTTAGACAGACTGGGACTTTATTCCCTGGAGAGTAGGAGGTTAAGGGGTGATCTTATAGAAGTCTATAAAATAATGAGGGGCATCGATAAGGTCGATAGTCAAAATCTTTTCCCAAAGGTAGGGGAGTCTATAACGAGGGGGCACAGATTTAAGGTGAGAGGGGAGAGATACAAAAGGATCCAGAGGGGCAATTTTTTCACTCAAAGGGTGGTGAGTGTCTGGAACGAGCTGCCAGAGGCAGTAGTAGAGGCGGGTACAATTTTGTCTTTTAAAAAGCATTTGGACAGTTACATGGGGAAGATGGGTATCGAGGGATATGGGCCAAGTGCAGGCAATTGGGACCAGCTTAGTGGTATAAACTGGGCGACATGGACATGTTGGGCCGAAGGGCCTGTTTCCATGTTGTAACTTCTATGATTCTATGATTCTATGCTCCACTCCTCGCTCTTTATTCACCTGCTCCTCTCCTCACTCTTTGTTTAACTGCTCCACTCCTCACTCTTTATTAATCTGTTCCGCTCCTCACTCTTGATTTACCTGCTCCACTTCTCACTCTTTATTTCCCTGCTCCACTCCTCGCTCTTCATTTACCTGCTCCACTCCTTACTCTTTATTTACCTGCTCCACTCCTCGCTCTTTATTTACCTGCTCCGGTCCTCACTCTTTATTTACCTGCTCCGGTCCTCGCTCTTTATTTACCTGCTCCGGTCCTCACTCTTTATTTACCTGCTCCACTCTTCACTCTTTAATTACCTGCTCCGCTCCTCGCTCTTTATTTACTAGCTCCTCTGCTCACTCTTTATTTACCTGCTCCACTCCTCACTCTTTAATTACCTGCTCCGCTCCTCATTTTTTTTACCTGCTCCTCTCCTCACTCTTTATTTACCTGCTCCTCTGCTCACACTTTATTTACCTGCTCCACTCCTCACTCTTTATTTACCTGCTCCTCTCCTCACTCTTTATTTACCTGCTCCGCTCCTCACTCTTTATTTACCTGCTCCGCTCCTCCCTCTTTATTTACCTGCTGCTCTCTTCACTCTTTATTTACCTGCTCCGCTCTTCGCTCTTTATTTACCTGCTCCTCTCCTCACTCTTTATTTACCTGCTCCGCTCCTGACTCTTTATTTACCTGCTCCTCTCCTCACTCTTTATTTACCTGCTCCGCTCCTCACTCTTTGTTTACCTGCTCGACTCCTCGCTCTTTATTTACCTGCTCCGCTCCTCCCTCTTTATTTACCTGCTGCTCTCTTCACTCTTTATGTACCTGCTCCGCTCTTCGCTCTTTATTTACCTGCTCCTCTCCTCGCTCTTTATTTAGCTGCTCTGCTCCTCGCTCTTTATTTACCTGCTCCCCTCCTCACTCTTCATTTACCTGCTCCGCTCCTCACTCCTTATTTACCTGCTCGACTCCTCACTATTTATTTACCTGCTCCTCTCCTCACTATTTATTTACCTGCTCCTCTCCTCACCCTTTATTTACCTGCTCCGCTCCTCATCTTTATGTACCTGCTCGACTCCTCACTCTTTATTTACCTGCTCCGCTCCTAACTCGTTATTTCACTGCTCCACTCCTCGCTCTTTATTTACCTGCTCCTCTCCTCACTCTTTATTAACCTGCTCCGCTACTCACTCTGTATTTACCTGTTCCTCTCCTCACTCTTTATTTCCCTGCTCCGCTCCTCACTCTTTATTTACCTGCTCCTCTCCTCACTCTTTATTTTCCTGCTACACTCCTCTCTATTTATTTATCTGCTCCGCTCCTCGCTCTTTATTTACCTGTTCCGCTCCTCGCTCTTTATTTACCTGCTCCTCTCCTCACTCTGTATTTACCTGTTCCTCTCCTCACTCTTTATTTCCCTGCTCCGCTCCTCACTCTTTATTTCACTGCTCGACTCCTCGCTCTTTATTTACCTGCTCCTCTCCTCACTCTTTATTTAACTGCTCCGCTCCTCACTCTGCATTTACCTGTTCCTCTCCTCACTATTTATTTCCCTGCTCCGCTCCTCACTCTTTATTTACCTGCTCCACTCCTCACTCTTTATTTACCTGCTTCTCTCCTCACTCTTTATTTACCTGCTACACTCCTCTCCATTTATTTATCTGCTCCTCTCCTTGCTCTATATTTACCTGCTCAACTCCTCGCTCTTTATTTTCCTGCTCCGCTCCTCACTCTTTACTTACCTGCTCCTCTCCTCACTCTTTATTGACCTGCTCCGCTCCTCACTCTTTATTTACCTGCTCCTCTCCTCACTCTTTATTTACCTTCTCCACTCCTCACTCTTTTAGTTACCTGCTCCACTCCTCGCTCTTTATTCACCTGCTCCTCTCCTCACTCTTTATTTAACTGCTCCACTCCTCACTCTTTATTAATCTGTTCCGCTCCTCACTCTTGATTTACCTGCTCCACTTCTCACTCATTATTTCCCTGCTCCACTCCTCGCTCTTCATTTACCTGCTCCACTCCTTACTCTTTATTTACCTGCTCCACTCCTCGCTCTTTATTTACCTGCTCCGGTCCTCACTCTTCATTTACCTGCTCCGGTCCTCGCTCTTTATTTACCTGCTCCGGTCCTCACTCTTTATTTACCTGCTCCACTCTTCACTCTTTATTTACCTGCTCCGCTCCTCGCTCTTTATTTACTAGCTCCTCTGCTCACTCTTTATTTACCTGCTCCACTCCTCACTCTTTAATTACCTGCTCCGCTCCTCATTTTTTTTACCTGCTCCTCTCCTCACTCTTTATTTACCTGCTCCTCTGCTCACACTTTATTTACCTGCTCCACTCCTCACTCTTTATTTGCCTGCTCCTCTCCTCACTCTTTATTTACCTGCTACACTCCTCTCTATTTATTTATCTGCTCCGCTCCTCGCTCCTTATTTACCTGTTCCGCTCCTCGCTCTTTATTTACCTGCTCCTGTCCTCACTCTGTATTTACCTGTTCCTCTCCTCACTCTTTATTTCCCTGCTCCACTCCTCACTCTTTATTTACCTGCTCCTCTCCTCACTCTTTATTTCACTGCTCGACTCCTCGCTCTTTATTTACCTGCTCCTCTCCTCACTCTTTATTTACCTGCTCCGCTCCTCACTCTGTATTTACCTGTTCCTCTCCTCACTCTTTATTTCCCTGCACCGCTCCTCACTCTTTATTTACCTGCTCCACTCCTCACTCTTTATTTACCTGCTCCTCTCCTCACTCTTTATTTCCCTGCTACACTCCTCTCCATTTATTTATCTGCTCCTCTCCTTGCTCTATATTTACCTGCTCAACTCCTCGCTCTTTATTTTCCTGCTCCGCTCCTCACTCTTTACTTACCTGCTCCTCTCCTCACTCTTTATTTACCTGCTCCGCTCCTCACTCTTTATTTACCTGCTCCTCTCCTCACTCTTTATTTACCTTCTCCACTCCTCACTCTTTTAGTTACCTGCTCCACTCCTCGCTCTTTGTTCACCTGCTCCTCTCCTCACTCTTTATTTAACTGCTCCACTCCTCACTCTTTATTAAACTGTTCCGCTCCTCACTCTTGATTTACCTGCTCCACTTCTCACTCTTTATTTCCCTGCTCCACTCCTCGCTCTTTATTTACCTGCTCCACTCCTTACTCTTTATTTACCTGCTCCACTCCTCGCTCTTTATTTACCTGCTCCGGTCCTCATTCTTTATTTACCTGCTCCGGTCCTCGCTCTTTAATTACCTGCTCCGGTCCTCAATCTTTATTTACCTGCTCCACTCTTCACTCTTTATTTACCTGCTCCGCTCCTCGCTCTTTATTTACTAGCTCCTCTGCTCACTCTTTATTTACCTGCTCCACTCCTCACTCTTTATTTACCTGCTCCGCTCCTCATTATTTTTTACCTGCTCCTCTCCTCACTCTTCATTTACCTGCTCCTCTCCTCACACTTTATTTACCGGCTCCGCTCCTCGCTCTTTATTTACCTGCTCCTCTCCTCACCCTTCAATTACCTGCTCCGCTCCTCACTCTTTATTTACCTGCTCGACTCCTCACTATTTATTTACCTGCTCCTCTCCTCACTCTTTATTTACCTGCTCGACTCCTCACTATTTATTTACCTGCTCCTCTCCTCACTCTTTATTTACCTGCTCGACTCCTCACTATTTATTTACCTGCTCCTCTCCTCACTCTGTATTTACCTGCTCGACTCCTCGCTCTTTGTTTACCTGCTCCGCTCCTCACTATTTATTTACCTGCTCCTCTCCTCACTCTGTATTTACCTGCTCGACTCCTCACTCTTTGTTTACCTGCTCGACTCCTCACTCTTTATTTACCTGCTCGACTCCTCACTCTTTATTTACCTGCTCGACTCCTCGCTCTTTGTTTACCTGCTCCGCTCCTCACTCTTTGTTTACCTGCTCCTCTCCTCACTCTTTGTTTACTTGCTCGACTCCTCACTCTTTATTTACCTGCTCGACTCCTCACTCTTTATTTACCTGCTCGACTCCTCACTCTTTATTTACCTGCTCGACTCCTCACTCTTTATTTACCTGCTCCACTCCTCACTCTTTATTTACCTGCTCCACTCCTCGCTCTTTATTTTCCAGCTCCTCTCCTCACTCTTTAGTTACCTGCTCCACTCCTCGCTCTTTATTTTCCAGCTCCTCTCCTCACTCTTTAGTTACCTGCTCCACTCTTCACTTTTTATTTACCGGCTCCACTCCTCGCTCTTTATTTACCAGGGCTGGAGCGCTTCAGCTATGAAGAGAGACTGGGAAGATTGGGTTTGTTTTCCTTGGAGCAGAGGAGGCTGAGTGGGGACATGATTGAGGTGTACAAAATTATGAGGGGCACAGATAGGATGGATACTAAGGAGCTTTTTCCCTTCGTTGAGGGTTCTACAACAAGGGGACATAGATTCAAGGTAAAAGGCGGGCGGTTTAGAGGGGATTTGAGAAAGAACTTTTTCACCCAGAAGGTGGTTGGAGTCTGGAACTCTCTGCCTGAAAGGGTTGTGGAGTCAGGAACCCTCACAACATTCAAGAAGCATTTGGATGAGCACTTGAAATGCCACAGCATGCAAGGCTACGGACCAAATGCTGGAATATGGGATTAGAGTAGACAGGGCTGATGGCCGGCGCGGACTCGATGGGCCGAAGGGCCTCTATCCGTGCTGTATAACTCGATGACTCTATGACCTGATCCGCTCCTCACTCTTCATTTCCCTGCTCCACTCTTCATTCTTTATTTACCTGCACCTCTCCACACTATTTATTTCCCTGCTCCTCTTCTCACTCTTCATTTACCTGCTCGACTCCTCACTCTTTATTTACCAGCTGCTCTCCTCACTCTTTATTTACCTGCTCCTCTCCTCACACTTTATTTACCTGCTCCTCTCCTCAATCTTTATTTACCTGCTCGACTCCTCGCTCTTTATTTACCTGCTCCTCTCCTCACTCTTTATTTACCTGCTCGGCTCCTCACTCTTTATTTACCTGCTCGACTCCTCACTATTTATTTACCTGCTCCTCTCCTCACTCTTTATTTACCTGCTGCTCTCCTCGCTCTTTATTTTCCTGTTCTGCTCCTTACTATTTACTTCCCTGCTCCACTCTTCGCTCTTTATTTACCTGCTCCTCTCCACATTCTTTATTTACCTGCTCCTCTCCTCACTCTTTATTTACCTGCACCTCTCCTCACTCTTTTTTACCTGCTCCGCTCCTCATTCTTTATGTACCTGCTCGACTCCTCACTCTTTATTTACCTGCTCCGCTCCTAACTCTTTATTTCACTGCTCGACTCCTCGCTCTTTATTTACCTGCTCCTCTAATCACTCTTTATTTACCTGATCCGCTCCTCACTCTGTATTTACCTGTTCCTCTCCTCACTCTTTATTTCCCTGCTCCGCTCCTCACTCTTTATTTACCTGCTCCACTCCTCACTCTTTATTTACCTGCTCCTCTCCTCACTCTTTATTTACCTGCTGCACTCCTCTCTATTTATTTATCTGCTCCGCTCCTCGCTCTTTATTTACCTGTTCCGCTCCTCGCTCTTTATTTACCTGCTCCTCTCCTCGCTCTTTATTTACCTGTTCCGCTCCTCACTCTTTATTAACCTGCTCCTCTCCTTGCTCTATATTTACCTGCTCAACTCCTCGCTCTTTATTTACCTGCTCCGCTCCTCACTCTTTACTTACCTGCTCCTCTCCTCACTCTTTATTTACCTGCTCCGCTCCTCACTCTTTATTTACCTGCTCCTCTCCTCACTCTTTATTTACCTGCTCCACTCCTCACTCTTTAGTTACCTGTTCCGCTCCTCACTCTTCATTTACCTGCTCCACTTCTCACTCTTTATTTCCCTGCTCCACTCCTCGCTCTTTATTTCCCTGCTCCACTCCTTACTCTTTATTTACCTGCTCCACTCCTCACTCTTTATTTACCTGCTCCGGTCCTCGCTCTTTATTTACCTGCTCCGGTCCTCACTCTTTATTTACCTGCTCCACTCTTCACTGTTTATTTACCTGCTCCGCTCCTCGCTCTTTATTTACCTGCCCCGCTCCTCATTTTTTTTTACCTGCTCCTCTCCTCACTCTTTATTTACCTGCTCCACTCCTCACTCTTTATTTACCTGCTCCGCTCCTCATTTTTTTTACCTGCTCCTCTCCTCACTCTTTATTTACCTGCTCCTCTCCTCACTCTTTATTTACCTGCTCGACTCCTCACTATTTATTTACCTGCTCCTCTCCTCACTCTTTATTTACCTGCTACACTCCTCTCAATTTATTTATCTGCTCCGCTCCTCGCTCTTTATTTACCTGCTCCACTCCTCACTCTTTATTTACCTGCTCCGCTCCTCATTTTATTTTACCTGCTCCTCTCCTCACTCTTTATTTACCTGCTCCTCTCCTCCCTCTTTATTTACCTGCTCGACTCCTCACTATTTATTTACCTGCTCCTCTCCTCACTCTTTATTTACCTGCTCGACTCCTCACTCTTGATTTACCTGCTCCACTTCTCACTCTTTATTTCACTGCTCGACTCCTCGCTCTTTATTTACCTGCTCCTCTCCTCACTCTTAATTTACCTGCTCCTCTCCTCACTCTTTATTTACCTGCTCCGCTCCTCACTCTTTATTTACCTGCTCCTCTCCTCACTCTTCATTTACCTGCTCCACTCCTCGCTCTTTATTTACCTGCTCCTCTCCTCACTCTTTATTTACCTGCTCCGCTCCTCGCTCTTTATTTACGAGCTCCTCTGCTCACTCTTTATTTACCTGCTCCGCTCCTCATTTTTTTTCCCTGCTCGACTCCTCACTCTATATTTACCTGCTCCTCTCCTCACTCTTTATTTACCTGCTCCGCTCCTCACTCTTTATTTACCTTCTCCACTCCTCACTCTTTTAGTTACCTGCTCCACTCCTCGCTCATTATTCACCTGCTCCGCTCCTCACTCTTTGTTTATCTGCTCGACTCCTCGCTCTTTATTTACCTGCTCCTCTCCTCACACTTAATTTACCTGCTCCGCTCCTCACTCTTTATGTACCTGCTCGACTCCTCACTCTTTATTTACCTGCTCCGCTCCTAACTCTTTATTTCACTGCTCGACTCCTCGCTCTTTATTTACCTGCTCCTCTCCTCACTCTTAATTTACCTGCTCCGCGCCTCAATCTGTTTTTACCTGTTCCTCTCCTCACTCTTTATTTACCTGCTCCGCTCCTCACTCTTTATTTACCTGCTACACTGCTTTCTATTTATTTATCTGCTCCGCTCCTCACTCTTTATTTACCTGCTCCGCTCCTCACTCTTTATTTACCTGGTACACTGCTTTCTATTTATTTACCTGCTCCTCTCCTCGCTCTTTATTTACCTGCTACACTGCTTTCTATTTATTTATCTGCTCCGCTCCTCGCTCTTTATTTACCTGTTCCGCTCCTTACTATTTACTTACCTGCTCCACTCTTCGCTCTTTATTTACCTGCACCTCTCCTCAAACTTTTTTACCTGCTCCGCTCCTCACTCTTTATTTACCTGCTCGACTCCTCGCTCTTTATTTACCTGCTCCTCTCCTCACTCTTTATTTGCCTGCTCCACTCCTCGCTCTTTATTTACCTGCTCCACTTCTCACTCTTTATTTACCTGCTCCTCTCCTTACTCTTTATGTGCCTGCTCCTCTCCTCACTCTTTATTTACCTGCTCCGCTCCTCACTCTTTGTTTATCTGCTCGACTCCTCGCTCTTTATTTACCTGCTCCTCTCCTCACTCTTTATTTACCTACTCCGCTCCTCACTCTTTATTTACCTGCTTGACTCCTCGCTCTTTATTTACCTGCTCCTCTCCTCACTCTTAATTTACGTGCTCCGCTCCTCCCTCTTTATTTACCTGCTCCTCTCTTCACTCTTTATTTACCTGCTCCGCTCCTCACTCTTTATATAACTGCTCCTCTCCTCACTCTTTATTTACCTGCTTGACTCCTCACTCTTTATTTACCTGCTCCTCTCCTCACTCTTAATTTACCTGCTCCGCTCCTCACTCTTTATTTACGTGCTCCGCTCCTCCCTCTTTATTTACCTGCTCCTCTCTTCACTCTTTATTTACCTGCTCCGCTCCTCACTCTTTATATAACTGCTCCTCTCCTCACTCTTTATTTACCTGCTCCGCTCCTCACTCTTTGTTTATCTGCTCGACTCATCGCTCTTTATTTACCTGCTCCTCTCCTCACTCTTTATTTACCTGCTCTGCTCCTCGCTCTTTATTTACCTGCTCCTCTCCTCGCTCTTTATTTACCTGCTCCGCTCCTCACTCTTTATTTACCTGCTCCTCTCCTCACTCTTCATTTACCTGCTCCACTCCTCGCTCTGAGCAGACCCTGTGTATTCGGAGGGCCTGTCCATAGGGGATGGCCTCTTTGACGTGGTTGGGGTGGAAGCTGGAAAAGTGGAGCATCGTGAGGTTGTCCGTGGGCTTGCGGTAGAGTGAGGTGCTGAGGTGCCCGTCTTTGATGGAGATTTGTGTGTCCAAGAAAGAAACCGATTCTGAGGAGTAGTCCATGGTGAGTTTGATGGTGGGATGGAACTTGTTGATGCATCTCCACATCATCTTTATTAACCAGCTGCTCTCATCACTCTTTATTTGCCTGCTCGACTCCTCGCTCTTTATTTACCTGCTCCGCGTCTCACTCTTTATTTACCTGCTCCGCACCTCGCTCTTTATTTACCAGGGCTGGAGCGCTTCAGCTATGAAGAGACACTGGCAAGATTGGGTTTGTTTTCCTTGGAGCAGAGGCGGCTGAGTGGGGACATGATTGAGGTGCACAAAATTATGAGGGGCACAGATAGGATGGATACTAAGGAGCTTTTTCCCTTCGTTGAGGGTTCTATAACAAGGGGACATAGATTCAAGGTAAAAGGCGGGAGGTTTAGAGGGGATTTGAGAAAGAACTTTTTCACCCAGAAGGTGGTTGGAGTCTGGAACTCACTGCCTGAAAGGGTTGTGGAGTCAGGAACCCTCACAACATTCAAGAAGCATTTGGATGAGCACTTGAAATGCCATAGCATGCAAGGCTACGGACCTACTCCTCTCCTCACTCTTTATTTACCTGCTCCGCGTCTCACTCCTTATTTCCCTGCTCCTCTCCTCGCTCTTTATTTCCCTGCTCCTCTCCTCACTCTTCATTTACCTGCTCGGCTCCTCACTCTTTATTTACCTGCTCGAATCCTCACTATTTATTTACCTGCTCCTCTCCTCGCTCTTTATTTTCCTGTTCCGCTCCTTACTATTTACTTACGTGCTCCAATCTTCGCTCTTTATTTACCTGCTCCTCTCCACACTCTTTATTTACCTGCTCCTCTCCTCACTCTTTATTTGCCTGCTCGACTCCTCACTTTTATTTACCTGTACCTCTCCTCACTCTTTTTTACCTGCTCCGCTCCTCACTCATTATTTACCTGCTCCGCTCGTCGCTCTTTATTTACCTGCTCCTCTCCTCACTCTTTATTTACCTGCTCCTCTCCTCACTCTTTATTTACCTGCTCCTCTCCTCACTCTTTATTTACCTGCTCCTCTCTTCACTCTTTATTTACCTGCTCCACTCCTCGCTCTTTATTTACCTGCTCCTCTCCTTACTCTTCATGTGCCTGCTCCTCTCCTCACTCTTTATTTACCTGCTCCGCTCCTCACTCTTTGTTTATCTGCTCGACTCCTCGCTCTTTATTTACCTGCTCCTCTCCTCACACTTTATTTACCTGCTCCGCTCCTCACTCTTTATGTACCTGCTCGACTCCTCACTCTTTATTTACCTGCTCCCCTCCTCGCTCTTTATTTACCTGATCCGGTCCTCACTCTTTATTTACCTGCTCCGGTCCTCACTCTTTATTTCCCTGCTCCACTCCTCGCTCTTTATTTACCTGCTCCGCTCCTTACTCTTTATTTACCTGCTGCGGTCCTCATTCTTTATTTACCTGCTCCACTCTTCACTCTTTATTTACCTGCTCCGCTCCTCGCTCTTTCTTTACTAGCTCCTCTGCTCACTCTTTATTTACCTGCTCCTCTCCTCGCCCTTTATTTACCTGCTCCTCTCCTCACTCTTTATTTCCCGGCTCCGCTCCTCTTTTTTTTTACCTGCTCCTCTCCTCACTCTTTATTTACCTGCTCCTCTACTCACACTTTATTTACCGGCTCCGCTCCTCGCTCTTTGTTTGCCTGCTCCTCTCCTCACTCTTTATTTACCTGCTCCGCTCCTCTTTTTTTTTACCTGCTCCTTTCCCCGCTCTTTATTTACCGGCTCCACTCCTCACTTTTTTTTACCTGCTCCTCTCCGCGCTCTTTTTTTACCTGCTCCGCTCCTCACTTTTTTTTCCCTGCTCCACTCCTCGCTCTTTATTTTCCAGCTCCTCTCCTCACTCTTTAGTTACCTGCTCCACTCTTCACTTTTTATTTACCGGCTCCACTCCTCACTCTTTATTTACCTGCTCCGCGTCTCACTCGTTATTTCCCTGCTCCTCTCCTCACTCTTTATTTACCTGCTCCTCTCCTCACTCTTTATTTACCTGCTCGACTCCTCACTCTTTATTGACCTGCTCGACTCCTCACTATTTATTTACCTGCTCCTCTCCTCACTCTTTATTTACCTGCTCCTCTCCTCGCTCTTTATTTTCCTGTTCCGCTCCTTAATATTTACTTACGTGCTCCAATCTTCGCTCTTTATTTACCTGCTCCTCTCCTCACTCTTTATTTGCCTGCTCGACTCCTCACTTTTATTTACCTGTACCTCTCCTCACTCTTTATTTACCTGCTCCTCTCCTCACTCTTTATTTACCTGCTCCGCTCCTCACTCTTTATGTACCTGCTCGACTCCTCACTCTTTATTTACCTGCTCCTCTCCTCACTCTTTATTTACCTGCTCCGCTCCTCACTCTTTATTTACCTGCTCCGCTCCTCACTCTTTATTCACCTGCTCCGCTCCTCACTCTTTATTCACCTGCTCGACTCCTCGCTCTTTATTTATCTGCTCCTCTCCTCGCTCTTTATTTACCTGCTCCGCTCCTCACTCTTTGTTTATCTGCTCGACTCCTCACTCTTTATTTACCTGCTCTGCTCCTCGCTCTTTATTTACCTGCTCCTCTCCTCACTCTTTATTTACCTGCTCCGCTCCTCATTCTTTATTTACCTGCTCCGCTCCTCACTCTTTATTTACCTGCTCGACTCCTCACTCTTTATTTACCTGCTCTGCTCCTCGCTCTTTATTTACCTGCTCCTCTCCTCACTCTTTATTTACCTGCTCCGCTCCTCACTCTTTATTTACCTGCTCCGCTCCTCACTCTTTATTTACCTGCTCGACTCCTCACTCTTTATTTACCTGCTCGACTCCTCACTATTTATTTACCTGCTCCTCTCCTCACTCTTTATTTACCTGCTCCTCTCCTCGCTCTTTATTTTCCTGTTCCGCTCCTTAATATTTACTTACGTGCTCCAATCTTCGCTCTTTATTTACCTGCTCCTCTCCTCACTCTTTATTTGCCTGCTCGACTCCTCACTTTTATTTACCTGTACCTCTCCTCACTCTTTATTTACCTGCTCCTCTCCTCACTCTTTATTTACCTGCTCCGCTCCTCACTCTTTATGTACCTGCTCGACTCCTCACTCTTTATTTACCTGCTCCTCTCCTCACTCTTTATTTACCTGCTCCGCTCCTCACTCTTTATTTACCTGCTCCGCTCCTCACTCTTTATTCACCTGCTCCGCTCCTCACTCTTTATTCACCTGCTCGACTCCTCGCTCTTTATTTACCTGCTCCGCTCCTCACTCTTTATTTACCTGCTCCGCTCCTCACTCTTTATTTACCTGCTCTGCTCCTCGCTCTTTATTTACCTGCTCCTCTCCTCACTCTTTATTTACCTGCTCCGCTCCTCACTCTTTATTTACCTGCTCCGCTCCTCACTCTTTATTTACCTGCTCGACTCCTCACTCTTTATTTACCTGCTCTGCTCCTCGCTCTTTATTTACCTGCTCCTCTCCTCACTCTTTATTTACCTGCTCCGCTCCTCACTCTTCATTTACCTGCTCCGCTCCTCACTCTTTATTTACCTGCTCGACTCCTCACTATTTATTTACCTGCTCCTCTCCTCACTCTTTCTTTACCTGCTCGACTCCTCAATCTTTATTTACCTGCACCTCTCCTCACACTTTATTTACCTGCTCCTCTCCTCACTATTCATGTCCCTGCTCCGCTCCTCACTCTTTATTTACCTGCTCGACTCCTCACTATTTATTTCCCTGCTCGACTCCTCGCTCTTTATTTACCTGCTCCTCTCCTCACTCTTTATTTGCCTGCTCGACTCCTCACTCTTTATTTACCTGCACCTTTCCTCACTCTTCTTTACCTGCTCCGCTCCTCGCTCTTTATTTACCTACTCCTCTCCTCTCTCTTTATTTACCTGCTCCTCTCCTCACTCTTTATTTCCCTGCTCCGCTCCTCACTCTTTATTTCCCTGATCCACTCCTCGCTCTTTATTTACCTGCTCCTCTCCTCACTCTTTATTTACCTGCTCCGCTCCTCACTCTTTATTTACCTGCTCGACTCCTCGCTCTTTATTTACCTGCTCCTCTCCTCACTCTTTATTTACCTGCTCCACTCCTCGCTCTTTATTTACCTGCTCCTCTCCTCACTCTTTATTTACCTGCTCCTCTCCTCACTCTTTATTTACCTGCTCGACTCCTCGCTCTTTATTTACCTGCTCCTCTCCTCACTCTTTATTTACCTGCTCCTCTCCTCACACTTTATTTACCTGCTCCTCTCCTCACACTTTATTTACCTGCTCCTCTCCTCACACTTTATTTACCTGCTCCTCTCCTCACTCTTTGTTTACCTGCTCCACTCCTCACTCTTTATTTACCTGCTCCTCTCCTCACTCTTTATTTACCTGCTCCACTCCTCCCTCTTTATTTACCTGCTCCTCTCCTCACTCTTAATTTACCTGCTCCGCTCTTCACTCTTTATTTACCTTCTCGACACCTCACACTTTATTTACCTCCTCGGCTCCTCACTCTTTATTTACCTGCTCCTCTCCTCACTCTTTATTTACCTGCTCCGCTCCTCACTCTTTATTTACCTGCTCCTCTCCTCACTCTTTTGGACCTGCTCCTCTCTTCACTCTTTATTTACCTACTCCGCTCCTCACTTTTTATTTAGCTGCTTCACTCCTCGCTCTTTATTTCCCTGCTCGTCTCCTCACTCTTTATTTACCTGCTCCTCTCCTCACTCTTTATTTACTTCCTCCGCTCCTCACTCTTTATTTACCTGCTCCGCTCCTCCCTCTTTATTTACCTGCTCCTGTCT
Source organism: Heptranchias perlo (assembly GCF_035084215.1). Lineage (NCBI taxonomy): Eukaryota > Metazoa > Chordata > Chondrichthyes > Hexanchiformes > Hexanchidae > Heptranchias > Heptranchias perlo. The sequence goes on from NC_090359.1 coordinate 2,202,867, forward strand.
TCACTCTTTATTTACCTGCTCCGCTCCTCGCTCTTTATTTACCTGCTCCTCTCCTCACTCTTCATTTACCTGCTCCTCTCCTCACTCTTTATTTACCTGCTCCTCTCCTCGCTCTTTATTTACCTGCTCCTCTCCTCACTCTTTATTTACCTGCTCCGCTCCTCACTCTTTGTTTATCTGCTCGACTCATCGCTCTTTATTTACCTGCTCCTCTCCTCGCTCTTTATTTACTTCCTCCGCTCCTCACTCTTTATTTACCTGCTCCGCTCCTCCCTCTTTATTTACCTGCTCCTCTCCTCACTCTTTATTTACCTGCTCCTCTCCTCACTCTTTATTTACTTCCTCCGCTCCTCACTCTTTATTTACCTGCTCCGCTCCTCCCTCTTTATTTACCTGCTCCTCTCCTCACTCTTTATTTACCTGCTCCACTCCTCGCTCTTTATTTCCCTGCTCCTCTCCTCACTCTTTATTTACCTGCTCCACACCTCATTCCTTATTTACCTGCTCCGCTCCTCACTCTTTATTTACCTGCTCCACTTCTCACTCTTTATTTCCCTGCTCCACTCCTCGCTCTTTATTTACCTGCTCCGCTCCTTACTCTTTATTTACCTGCTCCACTCCTCACTCTTCATTTACCTGCTCCGCTCCTCGCTCTTTATTTACTCGCTCCTCTGCTCACTCTTTATTTACCTGCTCCACTCCTCACTCTTTATTTACCTGCTCCGCTCCTCATTTTTTTTACCTGCTCCTTTCCCCGCTCTTTATTTACCTATCCACTCCTCACTTTTTTTTTAACCTGCTCCTCTCCGCGCTCTTTTTTTACCTGCTCCGCTCCTCACTTTTTTTTACCTGCTCCACTCCTCGCTCTTTATTTTCCAGCTCCTCTCCTCACTCTTTAGTTACCTGCTCCACTCTTCACTTTTTATTTACCGGCTCCACTCCTCACTCTTTATTTACCTGCTCCGCGTCTCACTCCTTATTTACCTGCTACTCTCCTCACTCTTGATTTACTTGCTCCACTCCTCACTCTTTATTTCCCTGTTCCGCTCCTCACTCTTTATTTACCTGCTCCACTTCTCACTCTTTATTTCCCTGCTCCACTCCTCGCTATTTATTTACCTGCTCCGGTCCTCGCTCTTTATTTTCCTGCTCCGGTCCTCCCTCTTTATTTAACTGCTCCGCTCCTAATTTTTTTTCTTTCCTGCTCCACTCCTCACTCTTTATTTACATGCTCCGCTCTTCACTCTTTATTTACCTGCTCCTCTCCTCGCTCTTTATTAACCTGCTCCTCTCCTCACTCTATATTTCCCGGCTCCGCTCCTCTTTTTTTTTTACCTGCTCCTCTCCTCACACTTTATTTACCGGCTCCACTCCTCGCTCTTTATTTGCCTGCTCCTCTCCTCACTCTTTATTTACCTGCTCCGCTCCTCTTTTTTTTTACCTGCTCCTTTCCCCGCTCTTTATTTTCCGGCTCCACTCCTCACTTTTTTTTACCTGCTCCTCTCCGCGCTCTTTTTTTAACCTGCTCCGCTCCTCACTTTTTTTTACCTGCTCCACTCCTCGCTCTTTATTTTCCAGCTCCTCTCCTCACTCTTTAGTTACCTGCTCCACTCTTCACTTTTTATTTACCGGCTCCACTCCTCACTCTTTATTTACCTGCTCCTCTCCTCGCTCTTCATTTACCTGCTCCTCTCCTCACTCTTCATTTACATGCTCCGCTCCTCACTCTTTATTTACCTGCTCCGCTCCTCACTCTTTATTTACCAGGGCTGGAGCGCTTCAGCTATGAAGAGACACTGGGAAGATTGGGTTTGTTTTCCTTGGAGCAGAGGAGGCTGAGGGGGGACATGATTGAGGTGTACAAAATTATGAGGGGCACAGATCGGATGGATACTAAGGAGCTTTTTCCCTTCGTTGAGGGTTCTATAACAAGGGGACATAGATTCAAGGTAAAAGGCGGGAGGTTTACAGGGGTTATGAGAAAGAACTGTTTCACCCAGAGGGTGGTTGGAGTCTGGAACTCACTGCCTGAAAGGGTTGTGGAGTCAGGAACCCTCACAACATTCAAGAAGCATTTGGATGAGCACATGAAATGCCATAGCATGCAAGGCTACGGACCAAATGCTGGAATATGGGATTGGAGTAGACAGGGCTGATGGCCGGCGCGGACACGATGGGCCGAAGGGCGTCTATCCGTGCTGTATAACTCTATGACTCTATGACCTGCTCCGCTCCGCACTCTTCATTTCCCTGCTCCACTCCTCATTCTTTATTTACCTGCACCTCTCCTCACTCTTTATTTCCCTGCTCCTCTCCTCACTCTTCAATTCCCTGCTCCACTCCTCATTCTTTATTTTCCTGCTCCTCTACTCACTCTTTATTTACCTGCTCCGCTCCTCACTATTTATTTACCTGCTCCGCTCCTCGCTCTTTATTTACCTGCTCCGCTCCTCACTCTTTATTTACCTGCTCGACTCCTCACTATTTATTTACCTGCTCCTCTCCTCACTCTTTATTTACCTGCTCCTCTCCTCGCTCTTTATTTTCCTGTTCCTCTCCTCACTCTTTATTTACCTGCTCCACTCTTCGCTCTTTATGTACCTGCTCCTCTCCTCACTCTTTATTTACCTGCTCGACTCCTCACTATTTATTTACCTGCTCCTCTCCTCGCTCTTTATTTACCTGCTCCGCTCCTCACTCTTTATTTACCTGCTCCGCTCCTCGCTCTTTATTTACCTGCTCCTCTCCTCACTCTTTATTTACCTGCGCCGCTCCTCACTCTTTATTTACCTGCTCCTCTCCTCACTCTTTATTTACCTGCGCCGCTCCTCACTCTTTATTTACCTGCTTGACTCCTCGATCTTTATTTACCTGCTCCGCTCCTCGCTCTTTTTTTTACCTACTCCTCTCCTCACTCTTTATTTACCTGCTCCGCTCCTCACTCTTTATTTACCTGCTCCGCTCCTCGCTCTTTATTTACCTGCTCCTCTCCTCACTCTTTATGGACCAGCTCGACTCCTCACTCTTTATTTACCTGCTCCGCTCCTCGCTCTTTATTTACCTGCTCCTCTCCTCACTCTTTATTTACCTGCTCCGCTCCTCACTCTTTATGGACCAGCTCGACTCCTCACTCTTTATTTACCTGCTTGACTCCTCGCTCTTTATTTTCCTGCGACACTCATCTCTCTTTATTTACCAGCTTCTCTCCTCGCTCTTTATTTACCTGCTCCTCTCCTCGCTCTTTATTTACCTGTTCCGCTCCTCTCTCTTCATTTACCTGCTCCTCTCCTCACTCTTTATTCACCTGCTCCTCTCTTCGCTCTTTATTTACCTGCTCCTCTCCTCGCTCTTTATTTACCTGCTCCGCTCCTCACTCTTTATTTAACTGCTCCACTCCTCACTCTTCATTTACCTGCTCCTCTCCTCACTCTTTATTCACCTGCTCCTCTCCTCGCTCTTTCTTTTCCTGCTCCGCTCCTCACTCTTTATTTCCCGGCTCCACTCCTCGCTCTTTATTTACCTGCTCCGCTCCTCACTCTTTATTTACCTGCTCCACTCCTCGCTCTATATTTACCTGCTCCGCTCCTCACTCTTTATTTACCTGCTCCGCTCCTCCCTCTTTATTTACCTGCTCCACTCCTCACTCTTTATTTACCTGTTCCGCTCCTCACTCTTTATTTCCCTGCTCCACTCCTCCTCTTTATTTACCTGCTCCGCTCCTCACTCTTTATTTACCTGCTACTCTCCTCACTCTTTATTTACCTGCTCCGCTCCTCACTCCTTATTTACCATCTCGACTCCTCACTCTTTATTTACCTGCTCCTCTCCTCACTATTTATTTACCTGCTCCTCTCCTCACTCTTTATTTACCTGCGCCGCTCCTCACTCTTTATTTACCTGCTCCTCTCCTCACTCTTTATTTACCTGCGCCGCTCCTCACTCTTTATTTACCTGCTTGACTCCTCGATCTTTATTTACCTGCTCCGCTCCTCGCTCTTTTTTTTACCTACTCCTCTCCTCACTCTTTATTTACCTGCTCGACTCCTCACTATTTATTTACCTGCTCCTCTCCTCACTCTTTATTTACCTGCTCCTCTCCTCACTCTTTATTTACCTGCTCCACTCTTCGCTCTTTATTTACCTGCTCCTCTCCTCACTCTTTATTTACCTGCTCCTCTCCTCACTCTTTATTTGCCTGCTCGACTCCTCACTCTTTATTTCCCTGCACCTCTCCTCATTCTTTTTTACCTGCTCCGCTCCTCACTCTTTATTTACCTGCTCCGCTCCTCGCTCTTTATTTACCTGCTCCTCTCCTCACTCTTTATTTACGTGCTCCTCTCCTCACTCTTTATTTACCTGCTCCGCTCCTCACTCTTTATGGACCAGCTCGACTCCTCACTCTTTATTTTCCTGCTTGACTCCTCTCTCTTTATTTTCCTGCGACACTCCTCTCTCTTTATTTACCTGCTTCTCTCCTCGCTCTTTATTTACCTGCTTCTCTCCTCGCTCTTTATTTACCTGCTCCTCTCCTCGCTCTTTATTTACCTGTTCCGCTCCTCTCTCTTCATTTACCTGCTCCTCTCCTCACTCTTTATCCACCTGCTCCTCTCCTCGCTCTTTATTTACCTGCTCCTCTCCTCGCTCTTTATTTACCTGTTCCGCTCCTCACTCTTTATTCACCTGTTCCGCTCCTCGCTCTTCATTTACCTGCTCCTATCCTCACTTTTTATTCACCTGCTCCTCTCTTCGCTCTTTATTTACCTGCTCCTCTCCTCGCTCTTTATTTACCTGCTCCGCTCCTCACTCTTTATTTAACTGCTCCACTCCTCACTCTTCATTTACCTGCTCCTCTCCTCACTCTTTATTCACCTGCTCCTCTCCTCGCTCTTTCTTTTCCTGCTCCGCTCCTCACTCTTTATTTCCCGGCTCCACTCCTCGCTCTTTATTTACCTGCTCCGCTCCTCACTCTTTATTTACCTGCTCCACTCCTCGCTCTATATTTACCTGCTCCGCTCCTCACTCTTTATTTACCTGCTCCGCTCCTCCCTCTTTATTTACCTGCTCCACTCCTCACGCTTTATTTACCTGTTCCGCTCCTCACTCTGTATTTCCCTGCTCCACTCCTCCTCTTTATTTACCTGCTCCGCTCCTCACTCTTTATTTACCTGCTCCTCTCCTCAGTCTTTATTTACCTGCTACTCTCCTCACTATTTATTTACCTGCTCCGCTCCTCACTCTTTATATCCCGGCTCCACTCCTCGCTCTTTATTTACCTGCTCCGCTCCTCACTCTTTATTTACCTGCTACACTCCTCGCTCTATGTTTACCTGCTCCGCTCCTCACTCTTTATTTACCTGCTCCGCTCCTCAGTCTTTATTTACCTGCTCCACTCCTCACTATTTATTTACCTGCTCCTCTCCTCGCTCTTTATTTACCTGCTCCGCTCCTCACTCTTTATTTACCTGCTCCGCTCCTCGCTCTTTATTTACCTGCTCCTCTCCTCACTCTTTATTTACCTGCGCCGCTCCTCACTCTTTATTTACCTGCTCCTCTCCTCACTCTTTATTTACCTGCGCCGCTCCTCACTCTTTATTTACCTGCTTGACTCCTCGATCTTTATTTACCTGCTCCGCTCCTCGCTCTTTTTTTACCTACTCCTCTCCTCACTCTTTATTTACCTGCTCCGCTCCTCACTCTTTATTTACCTGCTCCGCTCCTCGCTCTTTATTTACCTGCTCCTCTCCTCACTCTTTATGGACCAGCTCGACTCCTCACTCTTTATTTACCTGCTCCGCTCCTCGCTCTTTATTTACCTGCTCCTCTCCTCACTCTTTATTTACCTGCTCCGCTCCTCACTCTTTATGGACCAGCTCGACTCCTCACTCTTTATTTACCTGCTTGACTCCTCGCTCTTTATTTTCCTGCGACACTCATCTCTCTTTATTTACCAGCTTCTCTCCTCGCTCTTTATTTACCTGCTCCTCTCCTCGCTCTTTATTTACCTGTTCCGCTCCTCTCTCTTCATTTACCTGCTCCTCTCCTCACTCTTTATTCACCTGCTCCTCTCTTCGCTCTTTATTTACCTGCTCCTCTCCTCGCTCTTTATTTACCTGCTCCGCTCCTCACTCTTTATTTAACTGCTCCACTCCTCACTCTTTATTCACCTGCTCCTCTCCTCGCTCTTTCTTTTCCTGCTCCGCTCCTCACTCTTTATTTCCCGGCTCCACTCCTCGCTCTTTATTTACCTGCTCCGCTCCTCACTCTTTATTTACCTGCTCCACTCCTCGCTCTATATTTACCTGCTCCGCTCCTCACTCTTTATTTACCTGCTCCGCTCCTCCCTCTTTATTTACCTGCTCCACTCCTCACTCTTTATTTACCTGTTCCGCTCCTCACTCTTTATTTCCCTGCTCCACTCCTCCTCTTTATTTACCTGCTCCGCTCCTCACTCTTTATTTACCTGCTACTCTCCTCACTCTTTATTTACCTGCTCCGCTCCTCACTCCTTATTTACCATCTCGACTCCTCACTCTTTATTTACCTGCTCCTCTCCTCACTATTTATTTACCTGCTCCTCTCCTCACTCTTTATTTACCTGCGCCGCTCCTCACTCTTTATTTACCTGCTCCTCTCCTCACTCTTTATTTACCTGCGCCGCTCCTCACTCTTTATTTACCTGCTTGACTCCTCGATCTTTATTTACCTGCTCCGCTCCTCGCTCTTTTTTTTACCTACTCCTCTCCTCACTCTTTATTTACCTGCTCGACTCCTCACTATTTATTTACCTGCTCCTCTCCTCACTCTTTATTTACCTGCTCCTCTCCTCACTCTTTATTTACCTGCTCCACTCTTCGCTCTTTATTTACCTGCTCCTCTCCTCACTCTTTATTTACCTGCTCCTCTCCTCACTCTTTATTTGCCTGCTCGACTCCTCACTCTTTATTTCCCTGCACCTCTCCTCATTCTTTTTTACCTGCTCCGCTCCTCACTCTTTATTTACCTGCTCCGCTCCTCGCTCTTTATTTACCTGCTCCTCTCCTCACTCTTTATTTACGTGCTCCTCTCCTCACTCTTTATTTACCTGCTCCGCTCCTCACTCTTTATGGACCAGCTCGACTCCTCACTCTTTATTTTCCTGCTTGACTCCTCTCTCTTTATTTTCCTGCGACACTCCTCTCTCTTTATTTACCTGCTTCTCTCCTCGCTCTTTATTTACCTGCTTCTCTCCTCGCTCTTTATTTACCTGCTCCTCTCCTCGCTCTTTATTTACCTGTTCCGCTCCTCTCTCTTCATTTACCTGCTCCTCTCCTCACTCTTTATCCACCTGCTCCTCTCCTCGCTCTTTATTTACCTGCTCCTCTCCTCGCTCTTTATTTACCTGTTCCGCTCCTCACTCTTTATTCACCTGTTCCGCTCCTCGCTCTTCATTTACCTGCTCCTATCCTCACTTTTTATTCACCTGCTCCTCTCTTCGCTCTTTATTTACCTGCTCCTCTCCTCGCTCTTTATTTACCTGCTCCGCTCCTCACTCTTTATTTAACTGCTCCACTCCTCACTCTTCATTTACCTGCTCCTCTCCTCACTCTTTATTCACCTGCTCCTCTCCTCGCTCTTTCTTTTCCTGCTCCGCTCCTCACTCTTTATATCCCGGCTCCACTCCTCGCTCTTTATTTACCTGCTCCGCTCCTCACTCTTTATTTACCTGCTACACTCCTCGCTCTATGTTTACCTGCTCCGCTCCTCACTCTTTATTTACCTGCTCCGCTCCTCCCTCTTTATTTACCTGCTCCACTCCTCACTATTTATTTACCTGCTCCTCTCCTCGCTCTTTATTTACCTGCTCCGCTCCTCACTCTTTATTTACCTGCTCCGCTCCTCGCTCTTTATTTACCTGCTCCTCTCCTCACTCTTTATTTACCTGCGCCGCTCCTCACTCTTTATTTACCTGCTCCTCTCCTCACTCTTTATTTACCTGCGCCGCTCCTCACTCTTTATTTACCTGCTTGACTCCTCGATCTTTATTTACCTGCTCCGCTCCTCGCTCTTTTTTTACCTACTCCTCTCCTCACTCTTTATTTACCTGCTCCGCTCCTCACTCTTTATTTACCTGCTCCGCTCCTCGCTCTTTATTTACCTGCTCCTCTCCTCACTCTTTATGGACCAGCTCGACTCCTCACTCTTTATTTACCTGCTCCGCTCCTCGCTCTTTATTTACCTGCTCCTCTCCTCACTCTTTATTTACCTGCTCCGCTCCTCACTCTTTATGGACCAGCTCGACTCCTCACTCTTTATTTACCTGCTTGACTCCTCGCTCTTTATTTTCCTGCGACACTCATCTCTCTTTATTTACCAGCTTCTCTCCTCGCTCTTTATTTACCTGCTCCTCTCCTCGCTCTTTATTTACCTGTTCCGCTCCTCTCTCTTCATTTACCTGCTCCTCTCCTCACTCTTTATTCACCTGCTCCTCTCTTCGCTCTTTATTTACCTGCTCCTCTCCTCGCTCTTTATTTACCTGCTCCGCTCCTCACTCTTTATTTAACTGCTCCACTCCTCACTCTTTATTCACCTGCTCCTCTCCTCGCTCTTTCTTTTCCTGCTCCGCTCCTCACTCTTTATTTCCCGGCTCCACTCCTCGCTCTTTATTTACCTGCTCCGCTCCTCACTCTTTATTTACCTGCTCCACTCCTCGCTCTATATTTACCTGCTCCGCTCCTCACTCTTTATTTACCTGCTCCGCTCCTCCCTCTTTATTTACCTGCTCCACTCCTCACTCTTTATTTACCTGTTCCGCTCCTCACTCTTTATTTCCCTGCTCCACTCCTCCTCTTTATTTACCTGCTCCGCTCCTCACTCTTTATTTACCTGCTACTCTCCTCACTCTTTGTTTACCTGCTCCGCTCCTCACTCCTTATTTACCATCTCGACTCCTCACTCTTTATTTACCTGCTCCTCTCCTCACTATTTATTTACCTGCTCCTCTCCTCACTCTTTATTTACCTGCGCCGCTCCTCACTCTTTATTTACCTGCTCCTCTCCTCACTCTTTATTTACCTGCGCCGCTCCTCACTCTTTATTTACCTGCTTGACTCCTCGATCTTTATTTACCTGCTCCGCTCCTCGCTCTTTTTTTTACCTACTCCTCTCCTCACTCTTTATTTACCTGCTCGACTCCTCACTATTTATTTACCTGCTCCTCTCCTCACTCTTTATTTACCTGCTCCTCTCCTCACTCTTTATTTACCTGCTCCACTCTTCGCTCTTTATTTACCTGCTCCTCTCCTCACTCTTTATTTACCTGCTCCTCTCCTCACTCTTTATTTGCCTGCTCGACTCCTCACTCTTTATTTCCCTGCACCTCTCCTCATTCTTTTTTACCTGCTCCGCTCCTCACTCTTTATTTACCTGCTCCGCTCCTCGCTCTTTATTTACCTGCTCCTCTCCTCACTCTTTATTTACGTGCTCCTCTCCTCACTCTTTATTTACCTGCTCCGCTCCTCACTCTTTATGGACCAGCTCGACTCCTCACTCTTTATTTTCCTGCTTGACTCCTCTCTCTTTATTTTCCTGCGACACTCCTCTCTCTTTATTTACCTGCTTCTCTCCTCGCTCTTTATTTACCTGCTTCTCTCCTCGCTCTTTATTTACCTGCTCCTCTCCTCGCTCTTTATTTACCTGTTCCGCTCCTCTCTCTTCATTTACCTGCTCCTCTCCTCACTCTTTATCCACCTGCTCCTCTCCTCGCTCTTTATTTACCTGCTCCTCTCCTCGCTCTTTATTTACCTGTTCCGCTCCTCACTCTTTATTCACCTGTTCCGCTCCTCGCTCTTCATTTACCTGCTCCTATCCTCACTTTTTATTCACCTGCTCCTCTCTTCGCTCTTTATTTACCTGCTCCTCTCCTCGCTCTTTATTTACCTGCTCCGCTCCTCACTCTTTATTTAACTGCTCCACTCCTCACTCTTCATTTACCTGCTCCTCTCCTCACTCTTTATTCACCTGCTCCTCTCCTCGCTCTTTCTTTTCCTGCTCCGCTCCTCACTCTTTATTTCCCGGCTCCACTCCTCGCTCTTTATTTACCTGCTCCGCTCCTCACTCTTTATTTACCTGCTCCACTCCTCGCTCTATATTTACCTGCTCCGCTCCTCACTCTTTATTTACCTGCTCCGCTCCTCCCTCTTTATTTACCTGCTCCACTCCTCACGCTTTATTTACCTGTTCCGCTCCTCACTCTGTATTTCCCTGCTCCACTCCTCCTCTTTATTTACCTGCTCCGCTCCTCACTCTTTATTTACCTGCTCCTCTCCTCAGTCTTTATTTACCTGCTGCTCTCCTCACTATTTATTTACCTGCTCCGCTCCTCACTCTTTATTTCCCGGCTCCACTCCTCGCTCTTTATTTACCTGCTCCGCTCCTCACTCTTTATTTACCTGCTACACTCCTCGCTCTATATTTACCTGCTCCGCTCCTCATTCTTTATTTACCTGCTCCGCTCCTCCCTCTTTATTTACCTGCTCCACTCCTCACTCTTTATTTACCTGTTCCGCTCCTCACTCTTTATTTCCCTGCTCCACTCCTCCTCTTTATTTACCTGCTCCGCTCCTCACTCTTTATTTACCTGCTCCTCTCCTCAGTCTTTATTTACCTGCTCCTCTCCTCACTCTTTATTTACCTGCACCGCTCCTCACTCTTTATTTACCTGCTTGACTCCTCGATCTTTATTTACCTGCTCCGCTCCTCCTCTTTTTTTTACCTACTCCTCTCCTCACTCTTTATTTACCTGCTCCACTCCTCGCTCTTTATTTACCTGTTCCGCTCCTCACTCTTTATTTTCCTGCTCCTCACCTCGCTCTTTATTTAGCTGCTCCACTCCTCGCTATTCATTTATCTGCTCCTCTCCTCGCTCTTTATTTACCTGATCCTCTCCTCTATCTTTATTTACCTGCTCCACTCTTCACTCTTTATTTACCTGCTCCGCTCCTCGCTCTTTATTTACCTGATCCTCTCCTCTCTCTTTATTTACCTACTCCACTCCTCACTCTTTACTTACCTGCTCCACTCTTCACTCTTTATTTAGCTGCTCCGGTCCTCACTCCTGATTTACCTGCTCCACTCCACCCTCTTCATTTACTAGCTCCTCTCCTCACTCTTTATTTACCTGCTCCACTCCTCGCTCTTTATTTACCTGCTCCTCTCCTCTCTCTTTATTTACCTGCTCCACTCCTCACTCTTTATTTACCTGCTCCAATCTTCACTCTTTATTTACCTGCTCCGCTCCACCCTCTTTATTTACTTGCTCCTCTCCTCACTCTTTATTTACCTGCTCCACTCCTCGCTCTTTATTTACCTGCTCCTCTCCTCTCTCTTTATTTACCTGCTCCCCTCCTCTCTCTTTAATTACCTGCTCCTCTCCTCACTCTTTATTTACCTGCTCCACTCTTCACTCTTTATTTACCTGCTCCACTCCTCACTCTTTATTTACCTGCTCCGCTCCTCATTTTTTTTCTTTCCTGCTCCACTCCTCACTCTTTATTTACATGCTCCGCTCCTCACTCTTTATTGACCTGCTCCTCTCCTCACTCTTTATTTCCCGGCTCCGCTGCTCTTTATTTTAACCTGCTCCTCTCCTCACTCTTTATTTACCTGCTCCGCTCCTCTTTTTTTTTTACCTGCTCCTCTCCCCGCTCTTTATTTACCGGCTCCTCTCCTCACTCTTTATTTCCCTGCTCCTCTCCTCACTCTTCATTTACATGCTCCGCTCCTCACTCTTTATTTACCTGCTCCGCTCCTCACTCTTTATTTACCTGCTCCTCTCCTCACTCTTTATTTACCTGCTCCTCTCCTCACTCTTCATTTACATGCTCCGCTCCTCACTCTTTATTTACCTGCTCCGCTCCTCACTCTTCATTTCCCTGCTCCACTCCTCATTCTTTATTTACCTGCACCTCTCCTCACTCTTTATTTTCCTGCTCCTCTCCTCACTCTTCATTTTCCTGCTCAGCTCCTCACTCTTTATTGACCTGCTCCCCTCCTCCCTCTTTATTTACTAGCTCCTCTCCTCACTCTTTATTTTCCTGCTCCACTCCTCGCTCTTTATTAACCTGCTCCTCTCGTCTCTCTTTATTTACCTACTCCTCTGCTCACTTTTTTTGACCTGCTCCACTCCGCACTCTTTATTTACCTGCTCCGCTCCTCATTTTTATTCTTTCCTGCTCCACTCCTCACTCTTTATTTACCTGTACCTCTCCTCGCTCTTTATTTACCTGTTGCGCTCCTCACTCTTTATTTACCTCCTCCTCTCCTCGCTCTTTATTTACCTGCTCCTCTCCTCACTCTTTATTTACCTGCTCCACTCCGCACTCTTTATTTACCTGTCCGCTCCTCACTCTTTATTCACCTGCTCCTCTCCTCGCTCTTTATTTACCTGCTCCTCTCCTCACTCTTTATTTACCTTCTCCACTCCTCACTCTTTATTTACCTGCCCCGCTCCTCGCTCTTTATTTAGCTGATCCTCTCCTCACTCTTTATTTCCCGGCTCCACTCCTCGCTCTTTATTTACCTGCTCCGCTCCTCACTCTTTATTTACCTGCTCCACTCCTCGCTCTATATTTACCTGCTCCGCTCCTCACTCTTTATTTACCTGCTCCGCTCCTCCCTCTTTATTTACCTGCTCCACTCCTCACTCTTTATTTACCTGTTCCGCTCCTCACTCTTTTAGTTACCTGCTCCACTCCTCGCTCTTTATTCACCTGCTCCTCTCCTCACTCTTTATTTAACTGCTCCACTCCTCACTCTTTATTAAACTGTTCCGCTCCTCACTCTTGATTTACCTGCTCCACTTCTCACTCTTTATTTCCCTGCGACACTCCTCTCTCTTTATTTACCTGCTTCTCTCCTCGCTCTTTATTTACCTGCTTCTCTCCTCGCTCTTTATTTACCTGCTGCTCTCCTCGCTCTTTATTTACCTGTTCCGCTCCTCTCTCTTCATTTACCTGCTCCTCTCCTCACTCTTTATCCACCTGCTCCTCTCCTCGCTCTTCATTTACCTGCTCCTATCCTCACTCTTTATTCACCTGCTCCTCTCTTCGCTCTTTATTTACCTGCTCCTCTCCTCGCTCTTTATTTACCTGCTCCGCTCCTCACTCTTTATTTAACTGCTCCACTCCTCACTCTTCATTTACCTGCTCCTCTCCTCACTCTTTATTCACCTGCTCCTCTCCTCGCTCTTTCTTTTCCTGCTCCGCTCCTCACTCTTTATTTCCCGGCTCCACTCCTCGCTCTTTATTTACCTGCTCCGCTCCTCACTCTTTATTTACCTGCTCCACTCCTCGCTCGATATTTCCCTGCTCCGCTCCTCACTCTTTATTTACCTGCTCCGCTCCTCCCTCTTTATTTACCTGCTCCACTCCTCACTCTTTATTTACCTGTTCCGCTCCTCACTCTTTATTTCCCTGCTCCACTCCTCCTCTTTATTTACCTGCTCCGCTCCTCACTCTTTATTTACCTGCTCCTCTCCTCAGTCTTTATTTACCTGCTACTCTCCTCACTCTTTATTTACCTGCTCCGCTCCTCACTCCTTATTTACCATCTCGACTCCTCACTCTTTATTTACCTGCTCCTCTCCTCACTCTTTATTTACCTGCTCCTCTCCTCACTCTTTATTTACCTGCACCGCTCCTCACTCTTTATTTACCTGCTTGACTCCTCCATCTTTATTTACCTGCTCCGCTCCTCGCTCTTTATTTTACCTACTCCTCTCCTCACTCTTTATTTACCTGCTCCACTCCTCGCTCTTTTTTTTACCTACTCCTCTCCTCACTCTTTATTTACCTGTTCCGCTCCTCACTCTTTATTTTCCTGCTCCTCTCCTCGCTCTTTATTTAGCTGCTCCACTCCTCGCTATTCATTTATCTGCTCCTCTCCTCGCTCTTTATTTACCTGATCCTCTCCTCTATCTTTATTTACCTGCTCCACTCTTCACTCTTTATTTACCTGCTCCGCTCCTCGCTCTTTATTTACCTGATCCTCTCCTCTCTCTTTATTTACCTACTCCACTCCTCACTCTTTACTTACCTGCTCCACTCTTCACACTTTATTTAGCTGCTCCGGTCCTCACTCCTTATTTACCTGCTCCACTCCACCCTCTTTATTTACGAGCTCCTCTCCTCACTCTTTATTTACCTGCTCCACTCCTCGCTCTTTATTTACCTGCTCCAATCTTCACTCTTTATTTACCTGCTCCGCTCCACCCTCTTTATTTACTAGCTCCTCTCCTCACTCTTTATTTACCTGCTCCACTCCTCGCTCTTTATTTACCTGCTCCTCTCCTCTCCCTTTATTTACCTGCTCCCCTCCTCTCTCTTTAATTACCTGCTCCACTCCTCACTCTTTATTTACCTGCTCCGCTCCTCATTTTTTTTCTTTCCTGCTCCACTCCTCACTCTTTATTTACATGCTCCGCTCCTCACTCTTTATTGACCTGCTCCTCTCCTCACTCTTTATTGACCTGCTCCTCTCCTCACTCTTTATTTCCCGGCTCCGCTGCTCTTTATTTTAACCTGCTCCTCTCCTCACTCTTTATTTACCTGCTCCGCTCCTCTTTTTTTTTTACCTGCTCCTCTCCCCGCTCTTTATTTACCGGCTCCACTCCTCACTTTTTTTTACCTGCTCCACTCCTCACTCTTTATTACCCTGCTCCTCTCCTCACTTTTTTTTTACCTGCTCCGCTCCTCACTTTTTTTTACCTGCTCCACTCCTCGCTCTTTATTTACCAGCTCCTCTCCTCGCTCTTTATTTACCTGCTCCTCTCCTCGCTCTTTATTTCCCTGCTCCTCTCCTCACTCTTCATTTACATGCTCCGCTCCTCACTCTTTATTTACCTGCTCCGCTCCTCACTCTTTATTTACCTGCTCCTCTCCTCACTCTTTATTTACCTGCTCCTCTCCTCACTCTTCATTTACATGCTCCGCTCCTCACTCTTTATTTACCTGCTCCGCTCCTCACTCTTCATTTCCCTGCTCCACTCCTCATTCTTTATTTACCTGCACCTCTCCTCACTCTTTATTTTCCTGCTCCTCTCCTCACTCTTCATTTTCCTGCTCCGCTCCTCACTCTTTATTGACCTGCTCCCCTCCTCCCTCTTTATTTACTAGCTCCTCTCCTCACTCTTTATTTTCCTGCTCCACTCCTCGCTCTTTATTTACCTGCTCCTCTCCTCTCTCTTTATTTACCTACTCCTCTGCTCACTTTTTTTGACCTGCTCCGCTCCTCACTCTTTATTTACCTGCTCCGCTCCTCACTCTTCATTTCCCTGCTCCACTCCTCATTCTTTATTTACCTGCACCTCTCCTCACTCTTTATTTTCCTGCTCCTCTCCTCACTCTTCATTTTCCTGCTCCGCTCCTCACTCTTTATTGACCTGCTCCCCTCCTCCCTCTTTATTTACTAGCTCCTCTCCTCACTCTTTATTTTCCTGCTCCACTCCTCGCTCTTTATTGACCTGCTCCTCTCCTCTCTCTTTATTTACCTACTCCTCTGCTCACTTTTTTTGACCTGCTCCACTCCGCACTCTTTATTTACCTGCTCCGCTCCTCATTTTTATTCTTTCCTGCTCCACTCCTCACTCTTTATTTACAGGCTCCGCTCCTCGCTCTTTATTAACCTGCTCCTCTCGTCTCTCTTTATTTACCTACTCCTCTGCTCACTTTTTTTGACCTGCTCCACTCCGCACTCTTTATTTACCTGCTCCGCTCCTCATTTTTATTCTTTCCTGCTCCACTCCTCACTCTTTATTTACCTGTACCTCTCCTCGCTCTTTATTTACCTGTTGCGCTCCTCACTCTTTATTTACCTCCTCCTCTCCTCGCTCTTTATTTACCTGCTCCTCTCCTCACTCTTTATTTACCTGCTCCACTCCGCACTCTTTATTTACCTGTCCGCTCCTCACTCTTTATTCACCTGCTCCTCTCCTCGCTCTTTATTTACCTGCTCCTCTCCTCACTCTTTATTTACCTTCTCCACTCCTCACTCTTTATTTACCTGCCCCGCTCCTCGCTCTTTATTGAGCTGATCCTCTCCTCACTCTTTATTTCCCGGCTCCACTCCTCGCTCTTTATTTACCTGCTCCGCTCCTCACTCTTTATTTACCTGCTCCACTCCTCGCTCTATATTTACCTGCTCCGCTCCTCACTCTTTATTTACCTGCTCCGCTCCTCCCTCTTTATTTACCTGCTCCACTCCTCACTCTTTATTTACCTGTTCCGCTCCTCACTCTTTTAGTTACCTGCTCCACTCCTCGCTCTTTATTCACCTGCTCCTCTCCTCACTCTTTATTTAACTGCTCCACTCCTCACTCTTTATTAAACTGTTCCGCTCCTCACTCTTGATTTACCTGCTCCACTTCTCACTCTTTATTTCCCTGCGACACTCCTCTCTCTTTATTTACCTGCTTCTCTCCTCGCTCTTTATTTACCTGCTTCTCTCCTCGCTCTTTATTGACCTGCTGCTCTCCTCGCTCTTTATTTACCTGTTCCGCTCCACTCTCTTCATTTACCTGCTCCTCTCCTCACTCTTTATCCACCTGCTCCTCTCCTCGCTCTTTATTTACCTGCTCCTCTCCTCGCTCTTTATTTACCTGTTCCGCTCCTCACTCTTTATTCACCTGTTCCGCTCCTCGCTCTTCATTTACCTGCTCCTATCCTCACTCTTTATTCACCTGCTCCTCTCTTCGCTCTTTATTTACCTGCTCCTCTCCTCGCTCTTTATTTACCTGCTCCGCTCCTCACTCTTTATTTAACTGCTCCACTCCTCACTCTTCATTTACCTGCTCCTCTCCTCACTCTTTATTCACCTGCTCCTCTACTCGCTCTTTCTTTTCCTGCTCCGCTCCTCACTCTTTATTTCCCGGCTCCACTCCTCGCTCTTTATTTACCTGCTCCGCTCCTCACTCTTTATTTACCTGCTCCACTCCTCGCTCCATATTTCCCTGCTCCGCTCCTCACTCTTTATTTACCTGCTCCGCTCCTCCCTCTTTATTTACCTGCTCCACTCCTCACTCTTTATTTACCTGTTCCGCTCCTCACTCTTTATTTCCCTGCTCCACTCCTCCTCTTTATTTACCTGCTCCGCTCCTCACTCTTTATTTACCTGCTCCTCTCCTCAGTCTTTATTTACCTGCTACTCTCCTCACTCTTTATTTACCTGCTCCGCTCCTCACTCCTTATTTACCATCTCGACTCCTCACTCTTTATTTACCTGCTCCTCTCCTCACTCTTTATGTACCTGCTCCTCTCCTCACTCTTTATTTACCTGCACCGCTCCTCACTCTTTATTTACCTGCTTGACTCCTCCATCTTTATTTACCTGCTCCGCTCCTCGCTCTTTATTTTACCTACTCCTCTCCTCACTCTTTATTTACCTGCTCCACTCCTCGCTCTTTTTTTTACCTACTCCTCTCCTCACTCTTTATTTACCTGTTCCGCTCCTCACTCTTTATTTTCCTGCTCCTCTCCTCGCTCTTTATTTAGCTGCTCCACTCCTCGCTATTCATTTATCTGCTCCTCTCCTCGCTCTTTATTTACCTGATCCTCTCCTCTATCTTTATTTACCTGCTCCACTCTTCACTCTTTATTTACCTGCTCCGCTCCTCGCTCTTTATTTACCTGATCCTCTCCTCTCTCTTTATTTACCTACTCCACTCCTCACTCTTTACTTACCTGCTCCACTCTTCACACTTTATTTAGCTGCTCCGGTCCTCACTCCTTATTTACCTGCTCCACTCCACCCTCTTTATTTACGAGCTCCTCTCCTCACTCTTTATTTACCTGCTCCACTCCTCGCTCTTTATTTACCTGCTCCAATCTTCACTCTTTATTTACCTGCTCCGCTCCACCCTCTTTATTTACTAGCTCCTCTCCTCACTCTTTATTTACCTGCTCCACTCCTCGCTCTTTATTTACCTGCTCCTCTCCTCTCCCTTTATTTACCTGCTCCCCTCCTCTCTCTTTAATTACCTGCTCCACTCCTCACTCTTTATTTACCTGCTCCGCTCCTCATTTTTTTTCTTTCCTGCTCCACTCCTCACTCTTTATTTACATGCTCCGCTCCTCACTCTTTATTGACCTGCTCCTCTCCTCACTCTTTATTGACCTGCTCCTCTCCTCACTCTTTATTTCCCGGCTCCGCTGCTCTTTATTTTAACCTGCTCCTCTCCTCACTCTTTATTTACCTGCTCCGCTCCTCTTTTTTTTTTACCTGCTCCTCTCCCCGCTCTTTATTTACCGGCTCCACTCCTCACTTTTTTTTACCTGCTCCACTCCTCACTCTTTATTACCCTGCTCCTCTCCTCACTTTTTTTTTACCTGCTCCGCTCCTCACTTTTTTTTACCTGCTCCACTCCTCGCTCTTTATTTACCTGCTCCTCTCCTCGCTCTTTATTTACCTGCTCCTCTCCTCGCTCTTTATTTCCCTGCTCCTCTCCTCACTCTTCATTTACATGCTCCGCTCCTCACTCTTTATTTACCTGCTCCGCTCCTCACTCTTTATTTACCTGCTCCTCTCCTCACTCTTTATTTACCTGCTCCTCTCCTCACTCTTCATTTACATGCTCCGCTCCTCACTCTTTATTTACCTGCTCCGCTCCTCACTCTTCATTTCCCTGCTCCACTCCTCATTCTTTATTTACCTGCACCTCTCCTCACTCTTTATTTTCCTGCTCCTCTCCTCACTCTTCATTTTCCTGCTCCGCTCCTCACTCTTTATTGACCTGCTCCCCTCCTCCCTCTTTATTTACTAGCTCCTCTCCTCACTCTTTATTTTCCTGCTCCACTCCTCGCTCTTTATTTACCTGCTCCTCTCCTCTCTCTTTATTTACCTACTCCTCTGCTCACTTTTTTTGACCTGCTCCACTCCGCACTCTTTATTTACCTGCTCCGCTCCTCATTTTTATTCTTTCCTGCTCCACTCCTCACTCTTTATTTACATGCTCCGCTCCTCACTCTTTATTTACCTGTACCTCTCCTCGCTCTTTATTTACCTGTTCCGCTCCTCACTCTTTATCCACCTCCTCCTCTCCTCGCTCTTTATTTACCTGTTCCGCTCCTCACTCTTTATTTACCTGCTCCTCTCCTCACTCTTTATTTACCTGCTCCTCTCCTCACTCTTCATTTACATGCTCCGCTCCTCACTCTTTATTTACCTGCTCCGCTCCTCACTCTTCATTTCCCTGCTCCACTCCTCATTCTTTATTTACCTGCACCTCTCCTCACTCTTTATTTTCCTGCTCCTCTCCTCACTCTTCATTTCCCTGCTCCGCTCCTCACTCTTTATTGACCTGCTCCCCTCCTCCCTCTTTATTTACTAGCTCCTCTCCTCACTCTTTATTTTCCTGCTCCACTCCTCGCTCTTTATTTACCTGCTCCTCTCCTCTCTCTTTATTTACCTACTCCTCTGCTCACTTTTTTTGACCTGCTCCGCTCCTCACTCTTTATTTACCTGCTCCGCTCCTCACTCTTCATTTCCCTGCTCCACTCCTCATTCTTTATTGACCTGCACCTCTCCTCACTCTTTATTTTCCTGCTCCTCTCCTCACTCTTCATTTTCCTGCTCCGCTCCTCACTCTTTATTGACCTGCTCCCCTCCTCCCTCTTTATTTACTAGCTCCTCTCCTCACTCTTTATTTTCCTGCTCCACTCCTCGCTCTTTATTTACCTGCTCCTCTCCTCTCTCTTTATTTACCTCCTCCTCTCCTCGCTCTTTATTTACCTGTTCCGCTCCTCTCTCTTCATTTACCTGCTCCTCTCCTCACTCTTTATCCACCTGCTCCTCTCCTCGCTCTTTATTTACCTGCTCCTCTCCTCGCTCTTTATTTACCTGTTCCGCTCCTCACTCTTTATTCACCTGTTCCGCTCCTCGCTCTTCATTTACCTGCTCCTATCCTCACTCTTTATTCACCTGCTCCTCTCTTCGCTCTTTATTTACCTGCTCCTCTCCTCGCTCTTTATTTACCTGCTCCGCTCCTCACTCTTTATTTAACTGCTCCACTCCTCACTCTTCATTTACCTGCTCCTCTCCTCACTCTTTATTCACCTGCTCCTCTCCTCGCTCTTTCTTTTCCTGCTCCGCTCCTCACTCTTTATTTCCCGGCTCCACTCCTCGCTCTTTATTTACCTGCTCCGCTCCTCACTCTTTATTTACCTGCTCCGCTCCTCCCTCTTTATTTACCTGCTCCACTCCTCACTCTTTATTTACCTGTTCCGCTCCTCACTCTTTATTTCCCTGCTCCACTCCTCCTCTTTATATACCTGCTCCGCTCCTCACTCTTTATTTACCTGCTCCTCTCCTCAGTCTTTATTTACCTGCTACTCTCCTCACTCTTTATTTACCTGCTCCGCTCCTCACTCCTTATTTACCATCTCGACTCCTCACTCTTTATTTACCTGCTCCTCTCCTCACTCTTTATTTACCTGCTCCTCTCCTCACTCTTTATTTACCTGCACCGCTCCTCACTCTTTATTTACCTGCTTGACTCCTCCATCTTTATTTACCTGCTCCGCTCCTCGCTCTTTATTTTACCTACTCCTCTCCTCACTCTTTATTTACCTGCTCCACTCCTCGCTCTTTTTTTTACCTACTCCTCTCCTCACTCTTTATTTACCTGTTCCGCTCCTCACTCTTTATTTTCCTGCTCCTCTCCTCGCTCTTTATTTAGCTGCTCCACTCCTCGCTATTCATTTATCTGCTCCTCTCCTCGCTCTTTATTTACCTGATCCTCTCCTCTATCTTTATTTACCTGCTCCACTCTTCACTCTTTATTTACCTGCTCCGCTCCTCGCTCTTTATTTACCTGATCCTCTCCTCTCTCTTTATTTACCTACTCCACTCCTCACTCTTTACTTACCTGCTCCACTCTTCACACTTTATTTAGCTGCTCCGGTCCTCACTCCTTATTTACCTGCTCCACTCCACCCTCTTTATTTACGAACTCCTCTCCTCACTCTTTATTTACCTGCTCCACTCCTCGCTCTTTATTTACCTGCTCCAATCTTCACTCTTTATTTACCTGCTCCGCTCCACCCTCTTTATTTACTAGCTCCTCTCCTCACTCTTTATTTACCTGCTCCACTCCTCGCTCTTTATTTACCTGCTCCTCTCCTCACTCTTTATTTACCTGCTCCGCTCCTCATTTTTTTTCTTTCCTGCTCCACTCCTCACTCTTTATTTACATGCTCCGCTCCTCACTCTTTATTGACCTGCTCCTCTCCTCACTCTTTATTGACCTGCTCCTCTCCTCACTCTTTATTTCCCGGCTCCGCTGCTCTTTATTTTAACCTGCTCCTCTCCTCACTCTTTATTTACCTGCTCCGCTCCTCTTTTTTTTTTACCTGCTCCTCTCCCCGCTCTTTATTTACCGGCTCCACTCCTCACTTTTTTTTACCTGCTCCACTCCTCACTCTTTATTACCCTGCTCCTCTCCTCACTTTTTTTTTACCTGCTCCGCTCCTCACTTTTTTTTACCTGCTCCACTCCTCGCTCTTTATTTACCTGCTCCTCTCCTCGCTCTTTATTTACCTGCTCCTCTCCTCACTCTTTATTTCCCTGCTCCTCTCCTCACTCTTCATTTACATGCTCCGCTCCTCACTCTTTATTTACCTGCTCCGCTCCTCACTCTTTATTTACCTGCTCCTCTCCTCACTCTTTATTTACCTGCTCCTCTCCTCACTCTTCATTTCCCTGCTCCACTCCTCATTCTTTATTTACCTGCACCTCTCCTCACTCTTTATTTTCCTGCTCCTCTCCTCACTCTTCATTTTCCTGCTCCGCTCCTCACTCTTTATTGACCTGCTCCCCTCCTCCCTCTTTATTTACTAGCTCCTCTCCTCACTCTTTATTTTCCTGCTCCACTCCTCGCTCTTTATTTACCTGCTCCTCTCCTCTCTCTTTATTTACCTACTCCTCTGCTCACTTTTTTTGACCTGCTCCACTCCGCACTCTTTATTTACCTGCTCCGCTCCTCATTTTTATTCTTTCCTGCTCCACTCCTCACTCTTTATTTACATGCTCCGCTCCTCACTCTTTATTTACCTGTACCTCTCCTCGCTCTTTATTTACCTGTTCCGCTCCTCACTCTTTATCCACCTCCTCCTCTCCTCGCTCTTTATTTACCTGTTCCTCTCCTCACTCTTTATTTACCTGCTCCACTCCTCGCTCTTTATTTACCTGTTCCGCTCCTCACTCTTTATTCACCTGCTCCTCTCCTCGCTCTTTATTTACCTGCTCCTCTCCTCACTCTTTATTTACCTGCTCCACTCCGCACTCTTTATTTACCTGTCCGCTCCTCACTCTTTATTTACCTTCTCCACTCCTCACTCTTTATTTACCTGCCCCGCTCCTCGCTCTTTATTTAGCTGATCCTCTCCTCACTCTTTATTTCCCGGCTCCACTCCTCGCTCTATATTTAACTGCTCCGCTCCTCACTCTTTATTTACCTGCTCCGCTCCTCCCTCTTTATTTACCTGCTCCACTCCTCACTCTTTATTTACCTGCTCCGCTCCTCACTCTTTATTTACCTGCTCCTCTCCTCAGTCTTTATTTACCTGCTACTCTCCTCACTCTTTATTTACCTGCTCCGCTCCTCACTCCTTATTTACCATCTCGACTCCTCACTCTTTATTTACCTGCTCCTCTCCTCACTCTTTATTTACCTGCTCCTCTCCTCACTCTTTATTTACCTGCACCGCTCCTCACTCTTTCTTTACCTGCTCCACTCCTCGCTCTTTATTTACCTGTTCCGCTCCTCACTCTTTATTTTCCTGCTCCTCTCCTCGCTCTTTATTTAGCTGCTCCACTCCTCGCTATTCATTTATCTGCTCCTCTCCTCGCTCTTTATTTACCTGATCCTCTCCTCTATCTTTATTTACCTGCTCCACTCTTCACTCTTTATTTACCTGCTCCGCTCCTCGCTCTTTATTTACCTGATCCTCTCCTCTCTCTTTATTTACCTACTCCACTCCTCACTCTTTACTTACCTGCTCCACTCTTCACTCTTTATTTAGCTGCACCGGTCCTCACTCCTTATTTACCTGCTCCACTCCACCCTCTTTATTTACTAGCTCCTCTCCTCACTCTTTATTTACCTGCTCCACTCCTCGCTCTTTATTTACCTGCTCCTTTCCTCTCTCTTTATTTACCTGCTCCACTCCTCACTCTTTATTTACCTGCTCCAATCTTCACTCTTTATTTACCTGCTCCGCTCCACCCTCTTTATTTACTAGCTCCTCTCCTCACTCTTTATTTACCTGCTCCACTCCTCCCTCTTTATTTACCTGCTCCTCTCCTCTCTCTTTATTTACCTGCTCCCCTCCTCTCTCTTTAATTACCTGCTCCTCTCCTCACTCTTTATTTACCTGCTCCACTCTTCACTCTTTATTTTCCTGCTCCACTCCTCACTCTTTATTTACCTGCTCCGCTCCTCGTTTTTTTTCTTTCCTGCTCCTCTCCTCACTCTTTATTTCCCGGCTCCGCTGCTCTTTATTTTAACCTGCTCCTCTCCTCACTCTTTATTTACCTGCTCCGCTCCTCTTTTTTTTTTACCTGCTCCTCTCCCCGCTCTTTATTTACCGGCTCCAGTCCTCACTTTTTTTTACCTGCTCCACTCCTCACTCTTTATTTACCTGCTCCTCCCCTCGCTTTTTTTTTACCTGCTCCGCTCCTCACTTTTTTTTACCTGCTCCACTCCTCGCTCTTTATTTACCTGCTCCTCTCCTCGCTCTTTATTGACCTGCTCCTCTCCTCACTCTTTATTTCCCAGCTCCTCTCCTCACTCTTCATTTACATGCTCCGCTCCTCACTCTTTATTTACCTGCTCCGCTCCTCACTCTTTATTTACCTGCTCCTCTCCTCACTCTTTATTTACCTGCTCCTCTCCTCACTCTTCATTTACATGCTCCGCTCCTCAGTCTTTATTTCCCAGCTCCTCTCCTCACTCTTCATTTACATGCTCCGCTCCTCACTCTTTATTTCCCAGCTCCTCTCCTCACTCTTTATTTACCTGCTCCGCTCCTCACTCTTTATTTACCTGCTCCGCTCCTCACTCTTCATTTACCTGCTCCACTCCTCATTCTTTATTTACCTGCACCTCTCCTCACTCTTTATTTTCCTGCTCCTCTCCTCACTCTTCATTTTCCTGCTCCGCTCCTCACTCTTTATTGACCTGCTCCCCTCCTCCCTCTTTATTTACTAGCTCCTCTCCTCACTCTTTATTTTCCTGCTCCACTCCTCGCTCTTTATTTACCTGCTCCTCTCCTCTCTCTTTATTTACCTCCTCCTCTGCTCACTTTTTTTGACCTGCTCCACTCCGCACTCTTTATTTACATGCTCCGCTCCTCACTCTTTATTGACCTGCTCCTCTCCTCACTCTTTATTGACCTGCTCCTCTCCTCACTCTTTATTTCCCGGCTCCGCTGCTCTTTATTTTAACCTGCTCCTCTCCTCACTCTTTATTTACCTGCTCCGCTCCTCTTTTTTTTTTACCTGCTCCTCTCCCCGCTCTTTATTTACCGGCTCCACTCCTCACTTTTTTTTACCTGCTCCACTCCTCACTCTTTATTAACCTGCTCCTCTCCTCGCTTTTTTTTTACCTGCTCCGCTCCTCACTTTTTTTTACCTGCTCCACTCCTCGCTCTTTATTTACCTGCTCCTCTCCTCGCTCTTTATTTACCTGTTCCTCTCCTCACTCTTTATTTCCCAGCTCCTCTCCTCACTCTTCATTTACATGCTCCGCTCCTCACTCTTTATTTACCTGCTCCGCTCCTCACTCTTCATTTCCCTGCTCCACTCCTCATTCTTTATTTACCTGCACCTCTCCTCACTCTTTATTTTCCTGCTCCTCTCCTCACTCTTCATTTTCCTGCTCCGCTCCTCACTCTTTATTGACCTGCTCCCCTCCAACCTCTTTATTTACTAGCTCCTCTCCTCACTCTTTATTTTCCTGCTCCACTCCTCGCTCTTTATTTTCCTGCTCCACTCCGCACTCTTTCTTTACCTGCTCCGCTCCTCATTTTTATTCTTTCCTGCTCCACTCCTCACTCTTTATTTACATGCTCCGCTCCTCACTCTTTATTTACCTGCTCCTCTCCTCGCTCTTTATTTACCTGTTCCTCTCCTCACTCTTTATTTACCTGCTCCACTCCTCGCTCTTTATTTACCTGTTCCGCTCCTCACTCTTTATTCACCTGCTCCTCTCCTCGCTCTTTATTTCCCTGCTCCTCTCCTCACTCTTTATTTACCTGCTCCACTCCGCACTCTTTATTTACCTGTCCGCTCCTCACTCTTTATTTACCTTCTCCACTCCTCACTCTTTATTTACCTGCCCCGCTCCTCGCTCTTTATTTAGCTGATCCTCTCCTCACTCTTTATTTCCCGGCTCCACTCCTCGCTCTATATTTAACTGCTCCGCTCCTCACTCTTTATTTACCTGCTCCGCTCCTCCCTCTTTATTTACCTGCTCCACTCCTCGCTCTTTATTTACCTGTTCCGCTCCTCACTCTTTATTTTCCTGCTCCTCTCTTCACTCTTTATTTACCTGCTCCACTCTTCACTCTTTATTTACCTGCTCCGCTCCTCGCTCTTTATTTACCTGATCCTCTCCTCTATCTTTATTTACCTGCTCCACTCTTCACTCTTTATTTACCTGCTCCGCTCCTCGCTCTTTATTTACCTGATCCTCTCCTCTCTCTTTATTTACCTACTCCACTCCTCACTCTTTACTTACCTGCTCCACTCTTCACTCTTTATTTAGCTGCTCCGGTCCTCACTCCTTATTTACCTGCTCCACTCCACCCTCTTTATTTACTAGCTCCTCTCCTCACTCTTTATTTACCTGCTCCACTCCTCGCTCTTTATTTACCTGCTCCTTTCCTCTCTCTTTATTTACCTGCTCCACTCCTCGCCCTTTATTTACCTGCTCCACTCCTCACTCTTTATTTACCTGCTCCTCTCCTCTCTCTTTATTTACCTGCTCCCCTCCTCTCTCTTTAATTACCTGCTCCTCTCCTCACTCTTTATTTACCTGCTCCACTCTTCACTCTTTATTTACCTGCTCCACTCCTCACTCTTTATTTACCTGCTCCGCTCCTCATTTTTTTTCTTTCCTGCTCCACTCCTCACTCTTTATTTACATGCTCCGCTCCTCACTCTTTATTGACCTGCTCCTCTCCTCACTCTTTATTTCCCGGCTCCGCTGCTCTTTATTTTAACCTGCTCCTCTCCTCACTCTTTATTTACCTGCTCCGCTCCTCTTTTTTTTTTACCTGCTCCTCTCCCCGCTCTTTATTTACCGGCTCCACTCCTCACTTTTTTTTACCTGCTCCACTCCTCACTCTTTATTTACCTGCTCCTCCCCTCGCTTTTTTTTTACCTGCTCCGCTCCTCACTTTTTTTTACCTGCTCCACTCCTCACTCTTTATTCACCTGCTCCTCTCCTCACTCTTTATTTCGCAGCTCCTCTCCTCACTCTTCATTTACATGCTCCGCTCCTCACTCTTTATTTACCTGCTCCTCTCCTCACTCTTTATTTACCTGCTCCGCTCCTCACTCTTCATTTCCCTGCTCCACTCCTCATTCTTTATTTACCTGCACCTCTCCTCACTCTTTATTTTCCTGCTCCTCTCCTCACTCTTCATTTTCCTGCTCCGCTCCTCACTCTTTATTGACCTGCTCCCCTCCACCCTCTTTATTTACTAGCTCCACTCCTCGCTCTTTATTTACCTGTTCCGCTCCTCACTCTTTATTCACCTGCTCCTCTCCTCGCTCTTTATTTACCTGCTCCTCTCCTCACTCTTTATTTACCTGCTCCACTCCGCACTCTTTATTTACCTGTCCGCTCCTCACTCTTTATTTGCCTTCTCCACTCCTCACTCTTTATTTACCTGCCCCGCTCCTCGCTCTTTATTTAGCTGATCCTCTCCTCTCTCTTTATTTACCTTCTCCACTCCTCAATCTTTATTTACCTGCTCCACTCTTCACTCTTTATTTACCTGCTCCGCTCCTCATTTTTATTCTTTCCTGCTCCACTCCTCACTCTTTATTTACATGCTCCGCTCCTCACTCTTTATTTACCTGCTCCTCTCCTCGCTCTTTATTTACCTGTTCCGCTCCTCACTCTTTATTTACCTGTACCTCTCCTCGCTCTTTATTTACCTGTTCCGCTCCTCACTCTTTATCCACCTCCTCCTCTCCTCGCTCTTTATTTACCTGCTCCTCTCCTCACTCTTTATTTACCTGCTCCACTCCTCGCTCTTTATTTACCTGTTCCGCTCCTCACTCTTTATTCACCTGCTCCTCTCCTCGCTCTTTATTTACCTGCTCCTCTCCTCACTCTTTATTTACAATGCTCCACTCCGCACTCTTTATTTACCTGTCACGCTCCTCACTCTTTATTTACCTTCTCCACTCCTCAATCTTTATTTACCTGCTCCACTCTTCACTCTTTATTTACCTGCTCCGGTCCTCACTCTTTATTTACCTGCTCCACACCTCGCTCTTTATTTAGCTGCTCCTCTCCTCTCTCTTTATTTACCTGCTCCACTCCTCACTCTTTATGTATCTGCTCCACTCTTCACTCTTTCTTTACCTGCTCCGTTCCTCCCTCTTTATTCACTAGCTCCTCTCCTCACTCTTTATTTACCTGCTCCACTCCTCGCTGTTTATTTACCTGCTCCTCTCCTCTCTCTTTATTTACCTGCTCCTCTCCTCACTCTTTATTTACCTGCTCCACTCTTCACACTTTATTTACCTGCTCCACTCCTCACTATTTATGTACCTGCTCCGGTCCTCATTTTTTCTCTTTCCTGCTCCACTCCTCACTCTTTATTTACATGCTCCGCTCCACTATTTTTCTGCATGCTCCTCTGTCGCTCTTTATTTACCGGCTCCACTCCTCACTTTTTTTTACCTGCTGCACTCCTCACTCTTTATTTACCTGCTCCTCTCCTCGCTATTTTTTACCTGCTCCGCTCCTCACTTTTATTTACCTGCTCCACTCCTCGCTCTTTATTTACCTGCTCCTCTCCTCGCTCTTTATTTACCTGCTCCTCTCCTCACTCTTTATTTACCTGCTCCTCTCCTCATTCGTTTGTTTAACTGCTCCGCTCTTCACTCTTTATTTACCTGCTCCTCTCCTCACTCTTTATTTACCTGCTCCGCTCGTCACTCTTTATTTACCTGCTCGACTCCTCGCTCTTTATTTACCTGCTCCGCTCCTCGCTCTTTTTTTACCTGCTCCTCTCCTCACTCTTTATTTACCTGCTCCGCTCGTCACTCTTTATTTACCTGCTCGACTCCTCGCTCTTTATTTCCCTGCTCCACTCCTCGCTCTTTATTTACCTGCTCCACTCCTCGCTCTTTATTTACCTGCTCCGCTACTCACTCTTTATTTTCCTGCTCCTCTCCTCGCTCTTTATTTACCTGCTCCACTCCTCGCTCTTTATTTACCTGTTCCGCTCCTCTCTCTTTATTTACCTGCTCCACTCTTCACTCTTTATTTACCTGCTCCGCTCCTCGCTCTTTATTTACCTGCTCGACTCCTCTCTCTTTATTTACCTGCTCCACTCCTCACTCTTTATTTACCTGCTCCACTCTTCACTCTTTATTGACCTGCTCCGCTCCTCCCTCTTTATTTACTCGCACCTCTCCTCAATCTTTATTTACCTGCTCCACTCCTCGCTCTTTATTTACCTGTCCTCTCCTCTCCCTTTATTTACCTGCTCCACTCCTCGCTCTTTATTTACCTGCTCCTCTCCTCTCTCTTTATTTACCTGCTCCTCTCCTCACTCTTTATTTACCTGCTCCACTCTTCACTCTTTATTTACCTGCTCCACTCCTTACTATTTATGTACCTGCTCCGCTACTCATTTTTTCTCTTTCCTGCTCCACTCCTCACTCTTTATTTACATGCTCCGCTCCACACGATTTGTTTACCTGCTACTCTCCTCACTCTTTATTTACCTGCTCCTCTCCTCACACTTTATTTACCGGCTCCGCTCCTCGCTCTAAATTTGCCTGCTCCTCTCCTCACTCTTTATTTACCTGCTCCGCTCCACTTTTTTTCTGCCTGCTCCTCTCCCGCTCTTTATTTACCGGCTCCACTCCTCACTTTTTTTATCCTGCTCCTCTCCTCGCTCTTTATTTACCTGCTCCTCTCGTCACTCTTTATTTACCTGCTCCTCTCCTCATTCTTTGGTTTAACTGCTCCGCTCCTCACTCTTTATTTACCTGCTCGACTCCTCACTCTATATTTACCTGCTCCTCTCCTCACTCTTTATTTACCTGCTCCGCTGCTCACTCTTTATTTACCTGCTCGACTCCTCGCTCTTTATTTACCTGCTCCGCTCCTCGCTCTTTTTTTACCTGCTCCTCTCCTCACTCTTTATTTACCTGCTCCACTCCTCGCTCTTTATTTACCTGCTCCGCTCCTCGCTCTTTATTTACCTGCTCCTCTCCTCACTCTTTATTTACCTGGTCCACTCCTCACTCTTTATTTTCCTGCTCCTCTCCTCGCTCTTTATTTACCTGCTCCACTCCTCGCTCTTTATTTACCTGTTCCGCTCCTCTCTCTTTATTTACCTGCTCCACTCCTCACTCTTTATTTACCTGCTCCACTCTTCACTCTTTATTTACCTGCTCCGCTCCTCGCTCTTTATTTACCTGCTCCACTCTTCACTCTTTATTTAACTGCTCCACTCCTCACTCTTTATTTACCTGCTCCACTCCTCGCTCTTTATTTACCTGCTCCTCTCCTCTCTCTTTATTTACCTGTCCTCTCCTCTCTCTTTATTTACCTGCTCCACTCCTCTCTCTTTATTTACCTGCTCCACTCCTCGCTCTTTATTTACCTGCTCCACTCCTCACTCTTTATTTACCTGCTCCGCTCCTCATTTTTTTCTTTCCTGCTCCACTCCTCACTCTATATTTCCATGCTCCGCTCCTCGCTCTTTATTTGCCTGCTCCTCTCCTCACTCTTTATTTGCCTGCTCCTCTCCTCGCTCTTTATTTACCTGCTGCTCTCCTCACTCTTTATTTACCTGCTCCGCTCCTCACGCTTTATTTACCTGCTCCTCTCCTCACCCTTTATTTACCTGCACCTCTCCTCACTCTTTATTTTCCTGCTCCTCTCCTCACTCTTCATTTACCTGCTCCGCTCCTCACTCTTTATTTACCTGCTCCTCTCCTCACTCTTTATTTACCTGCTCCACTCCTCGCTCTTTATTTACCTGCTCCTCTCCTCTCTCTTTATTTACCTGCTCCCCTCCTCTCTCTTTAATTACCTGCTCCTCTCCTCACTCTTTATTTACCTGCTCCACTCTTCACTCTTTATTTACCTGCTCCACTCCTCACTCTTTATTTACATGCTCCGCTCCTCACTCTTTATTGACCTGCTCCTCTCCTCACTCTTTATTTCCCGGCTCCGCTGCTCTTTATTTTAACCTGCTCCTCTCCTCACTCTTTATTTACCTGCTCCGCTCCTCTTTTTTTTTACCTGCTCCTCTCCCCGCTCTTTATTTACCGGCTCCACTCCTCACTTTTTTTTACCTGCTCCACTCCTCACTCTTTATTTACCTGCTCCTCTCCTCGCTTTTTTTTTACCTGCTCCGCTCCTCATTTTTTTTTACCTGCTCCACTCCTCGCTCTTTATTTACCTGCTCCTCTCCTCGCTCTTTATTTACCTGCTCCTCTCCTCACTCTTTATTTCCCTGCTCCTCTCCTCACTCTTCATTTACTTGCTCCGCTCCTCACTCTTTATTTACCTGCTCCGCTCCTCACTCTTTATTTACCTGCTCCTCTCCTCACTCTTTATTTACCTGCTCCTCTCCTCACTCTTCATTTACATGCTCCGCTCCTCACTCTTTATTTACCTGCTCCGCTCCTCACTCTTTATTGACCTGCTCCCCTCCTCCCTCATTATTTACTAGCTCCTCTCCTCACTCTTTATTTTCCTGCTCCACTCCTCGCTCTTTATTTACCTGCTCCTCTCCTCTCTCTTTATTTACCTACTCCTCTGCTCACTTTTTTTGACCTGCTCCACTCCGCACTCTTTATTTACCTGCTCCGCTCCTCATTTTTATTCTTTCTTGCTCCACTCCTCACTCTTTATTTACCTGCTCCTCTCCTCACTCTTTATTTACCTGCTCCTCTCCTCGCTCTTTATTTACCTGTTCCGCTCCTCACTCTTTATCCACCTCCTCCTCTCCTCGCTCTTTATTTACCTGCTCCTCTCCTCACTCTTTATTTACCTGCTCCACTCCTCGCTCTTTATTTAGCTGATCCTCTCCTCTCTCTTTATTTACCTTCTCCACTCCTCAATCTTTATTTACCTGCTCCACTCTTCACTCTTTATTTACCTGCTCCGGTCCTCACTCTTTATTTACCTGCTCCACACCTCGCTCTTTATTTAGCTGCTCCTCTCCTCTCTCTTTATTTTCCTGCTCCACTCCTCACTCTTTATGTACCTGCTCCACTCTTCACTCTTTATTTACCTGCTCCGTTCCTCCCTCTTTATTCACTAGCTCCTCTCCTCACTCTTTATTTACCTGCTCCACTCCTCACTTTTTTTTACCTGCTGCACTCCTCACTCTTAATTTACCTGCTCCTCTCCTCACTCTTTATTTACCTGCTCCACTCCTCGCTCTTTATTTACCTGCTCCTCTCCTCGCTCTTTATTTACCTGCTCCTCTCCTCATTCGTTTGTTTAACTGCTCCTCTCCTCACTCTTTATTTACCTGCTCCGCTCGTCACTCTTTATTTACCTGCTCGACTCCTCGCTCTTTATTTACCTGCTCCGCTCCTCGCTCTTTTTTTACCTGCTCCTCTCCTCACACTTTATTTACCTGCTCCACTCCTCGCTCTTTATTTACCTGCTCCGCTACTCACTCTTTATTTTCCTGCTCCTCTCCTCGCTCTTTATTTACCTGCTCCACTCCTCGCTCTTTATTTACCTGTTCCGCTCCTCTCTCTTTATTTACCTGCTCCACTCTTCACTCTTTATTTACCTGCTCCGCTCCTCGCTCTTTATTTACCTGCTCGACTCCTCTCTCTTTATTTACCTGCTCCACTCCTCACTCTTTATTTACCTGCTCCACTCTTCACTCTTTATTTACCTGCTACGCTCCTCCCTCTTTATTTACTCGCTCCTCTCCTCAATCTTTATTTACCTGCTCCACTCCTCGCTCTTTATTTACCTGTCCTCTCCTCTCCCTTTATTTACCTGCTCCACTCCTCGCTCTTTATTTACCTGCTCCTCTCCTCTCTCTTTATTTACCTGCTCCTCTCCTCACTCTTTATTTACCTGCTCCACTCTTCACTCTTTATTTACCTGCTCCACTCCTCACTATTTATGTACCTGCTCCGCTCCTCATTTTTTCTCTTTCCTGCTCCACTCCTCACTCTTTATTTGCATGCTCCGCTCCACACGATTTGTTTACCTGCTACTCTCCTCACTCTTTATTTACCTGCTCCTCTCCTCGCTCTTTATTTACCTGCTCCGCTCCTCGCTCTTTTTTTACCTGCTCCTCTCCTCACTCTTTATTTACCTGCTCCACTCCTCGCTCTTTATTTACCTGCTCCGCTCCTCACTCTTTATTTTCCTGCTCCTCTCCTCGCTCTTTATTTACCTGCTCCACTCCTCGCTCTTTATTTACCTGTTCCGCTCCTCTCTCTTTATTTACCTGCTCCACTCTTCACTCTTTATTTACCTGCTCCGCTCCTCGCTCTTTATTTACCTGCTCGACTCCTCTCTCTTTATTTACCTGCTCCACTCTTCACTCTTTATTTACCTGCTCCGCTCCTCGCTCTTTATTTACCTGCTCGACTCCTCTCTCTTTATTTACCTGCTCCACTCTTCACTCTTTATTTACCTGCTCCGCTCCTCCCTCTTTATTTACTCGCTCCTCTCCTCAATCTTTATTTACCTGCTCCACTCCTCGCTCTTTATTTACCTGTCCTCTCCTCTCTCTTTATTTACCTGCTCCTCTCCTCTCTCTTTATTTACCTGCTCGTCTCCTCACTCTTTATTTACCTGCTCCACTCCTCACTCTTTATTTACCTGCTCCGCTCCTCATTTTTTTCTTTCCTGCTCCACTCCTCACTCTATATTTACATGCTCCGCTCCTCACTCTTTATTTACCTGCTCCTCTCCTCACTCTTTATTTGCCTGCTCCTCTCCTCACTCTTTATTTACCTGCTCCGCTCCTCCCTCGTTATTTACCGGCTCCACTCCTCACTTTTTTTACCTGCTCCACTCCTCACTCTATATTTACCTGCTCCTCTCCTCGCTTTTCTTTTACCAGCTCCGCTCCTCACTTTTTTTTACCAGCTCCACTCCTCGCTCTTTATTTACCTGCTCCTCTCCTCGCTCTTTATTTACCTGCGCCTCTCCTCACTCTTTATTTCCCTGCTCCTCTCCTCACTCTTCATTTACATGCTCCGCTCCTCACTCTTTATTTACCTGCTCCACTCCTCACTCTTCATTTCCCTGCTCCACTCCTCATTCTTTATTTACCTGCACCTCTCCTCACTCTTTATTTCCCTGCTCCTCTCCTCACTCTTCATTTACCTGCTCCGCTCCTCACTCTTTATTTACCTGCTCCGCTCCTCCCTCTTTATTTACTAGCTCCTCTCCTCACTCTTTATTTCCGTGCTCCAATCCTCACTCTTTATTTCCCTGCTCCACTCCTCGCTCTTTATTTATCTGCTCCGCTCCTCACTCTTTATTTACCTGCTCCTCTCCTCACTCTTTATTTACCTGCTCCTCTCCTCACTCTTTATTTACCTGCACCTCTCCTCACTCTTTATTTTCCTGCTCCTCTCCTCACTCTTCATTTACCTGCTCCGCTCCTCACTCTTTATTTACCTGCTCCCCTCCTCCCTCTTTATTTACTAGCCCCTCTCCTCACTCTTTATTTACCTGCTCCACTCCTCGCTCTTTATTTACCTGCTGCTCTCCTCTCTCTTTATTTACCTGCTCCTCTGCTCAATTTTTGACCTGCTCCACTCCGCACTCTTTATTTACCTGCTCCGCTCCTCATTTTTATTCTTTCCTGCTCCACTCCTCACTCTTTATTTACCTGCTCCACTCCTCACTCTTTATTTACCTGCTCCTCTCCTCGCTCTTTATTCACCTCCTCCTCTCCTCGCTCTTTATTTACCTGTTCCGCTCCTCACTCTTTATTTACCTGCTCCTCTCCTCACTCTTTATTTACCTGCTCCACTCCGCACTCTTTATTTACCTGTCCGCTCCTCACTCTTTGTTTACCTGCTCCGCTCCTCGCTCTTTATTTTCCTGATCCTCTCCTCTCTCTTTATTTACCTTCTCCACTCCTCACTCTTTATTTACCTGCTCCGGTCCTCACTCTTTATTTGCCTGCACCACACCTTGCTCTTTATTCAGCTGCTCCTCTCCTCTCTCTTTATTTACCTGCTCCACTCCTCACTCTTTATTTACTTGCTCCACTCTTCACTCTTTATTTACCTGCTCCTCTCCTCTCTCTTTATTTACCTGCTCCGCTCCTCATTTTTTCTCTTTCCAGCTCCACTCCTCACTCTTTATTTACATGCTCCGCTCCACACGATTTGTTTACCTGCTACTCTCCTCACTCTTTATTTACCTGCTCCTCTCCTCGCTCTTTATTTACCTGCTCCTCTCCTCACTCTTTATTTACCTGCTCCTCTCCTCATTCTTTTGTTTAACTGCTCCGCTCCTCACTCTTTATTTACCTGCTCGACTCCTCGCTCTTTATTTACCTGCTCCGCTCCTCGCTCTTTTTTTACCTGCTTCTCTCCTCACTCTTTATTTACCTGATCCACTCCTCACTCTTTATTTACCTGCTCCACTCTTCACTCCTTATTTACCTGCTCGACTCCTCGCTCTTTATTTACCTGCTCCGCTCCTCGCTCTTTTTTTACCTGCTTCTCTCCTCACTCTTTATTTACCTGATCCACTCCTCGCTCTTTATTTACCTGCTCCACTCCTCGCTCTTTATTTACCTGCTCCACTCTTCACTCTTTATTTACCTGCTCCACTCTTCACTCTTTATTTACCTGCTCCACTCTTCACTCTTTATTTACCTGCTCCACTCCTCGCTCTTTATTTACCTGCTCCGCTCCTCTCTCTTTATTTACCTGCTCCACTCTTCACTCTTTATTTACCTGCTCCGCTCCTCGCTCTTTATTTACTCGCTCCTCTCCTCACTCTTTATTTACCTGCTCCTCTCCTCACTCTTTATTTACCTGCACCTCTCCTCACTCTTTATTTTCCTGCTCCTCTCCTCACTCTTCATTTACCTGCTCCGCTCCTCCCTCTTTATTTACTAGCTCCTCTCCTCACTCTTTATTTCCGTGCTCCACTCCTCGCTCTTCATTTATCTGCTCCGCTCCTCACTCTTTATTTACCTGCTCCTCTCCTCACTCTTTATTTACCTGCTCCTCTCCTCACTCTTTATTTACCTGCACCTCTCCTCACTCTTTATTTTCCTGCTCCTCTCCTCACTCTTCATTTACCTGCTCCCCTCCTCCCTCTTTATTTACTAGCTCCTCTCCTCGCTCTTTATTTACCTGCTGCTCTCCTCTCTCTTTATTTACCTGCTCCACTCCTCACTCTTTATTTACCTGCTCCGGTCCTCACTCTTTATTTGCCTGCACCACACCTCGCTCTTTATTTAGCTGCTCCTCTCCTCTCTCTTTATTTACCTGCTCCACTCCTCACTCTTTATTTACCTGCTCCACTCTTCACTCTTTATTTACCTGCTCCTCTCCTCTCTCTTTATTGACCTGCTCCGCTCCTCATTTTTTCTCTTTCCAGCTCCACTCCTCACTCTTTATTTACATGCTCCGCTCCACACGATTTATTTACCTGCTACTCTCCTCACTCTTTATTTCCCTGCTCCTCTCCTCGCTCTTTATTTACCTGCTCCTCTCCTCACTCTTTATTTACCTGCTCCTCTCCTCATTCTTTTGTTTAACTGCTCCGCTCCTCGCTCTTTATTTACCTGCTCCGCTCCTCGGTCTTTTTTTACCTGCTCCTCTCCTCACTCTTTCTTTACCTGATCCACTCCTCGCTCTTTATTTACCTGCTCCACTCCTCGCTCTTTATTTACCTGCTCCGCTCCTCTCCCTTTATTTACCTGCTCCACTCTTCACTCTTTATTTACCTGCTCCGCTCCTCGCTCTTTATTTACCTGCTCGACTCCTCCCTCTTTATTTACTCGCTCCTCTCCTCAATCTTTATTTACCTGCTCCACTCCTCGCTCTTTATTTCCCTGCTGCGCTCCTCGCTCTTTTTTTACCTGCTCCTCTCCTCGCTCTTTATTTACCTGCTCCGCTCCTCTCCCTTTATTTACCTGCTCCACTCTTCACTCTTTATTTACCTGCTCCGCTCCTCGCTCTTTATTTACCTGCTCGACTCCTCCCTCTTTATTTACTCGCTCCTCTCCTCAATCTTTATTTACCTGCTCCACTCCTCGCTCTTTATTTACCTGTCCTCTCCTCTCTCTTTATTTACCTGCTCCACTCCTCGCTCTTCATTTACCTGCTCCTCTCCTCTCTCTTTATTTACCTACTCCTCTCCTCACTCTTTATTTACCTGCTCCACTCTTCACTCTTTATTTACCTGTTCCACTCCTCGCTCTTTATTTGCCTGCTCCTCTCCTCACTCTTTATTTACCTGCTCCGCTCCTCGCTCTTTATTTGCCTGCTCCTCTCCTCACTCTTTATTTGCCTGCTCCTCTCCTCACTCTTTATTTACCTGCTCCGCTCCTCCCTCTTTATTTACCGGCTCCACTCCTCACTTTTTTTTACCTGCTCCACTCCTCACTCTTCTTTTCCCTGCTGCACTCCTCATTCTTTATTTACCTGCACCTCTCCTCACTCTTTATTTCCCTGCTCCTCTCCTCACTCTTCATTTACCTGCTCCGCTCCTCACTCTTTATTTACCTGCTCCGCTCCTCCCTCTTTATTTACGAGCTCCTCTCCTCACTCTTTATTTACGTGCTCCGCTCCTCACTCTTTATTTCCCTGCTCCACTCCTCGCTCTTTATTTATCTGCTCCGCTCCTCACTCTTTATTTACCTGCTCCTATCCTCACTCTTTATTTACCTGCTCCTATCCTCACTCTTTATTTACCTGCTCCGCTCCTCACTCTTTATTTACCTGCTCCTCTCCTCACTCTTTATTTACCTGCTCCTCTCCTCACTCATTATTTACCTGCTCCGCTCCTCACTCTTTATTTACCTGCTCGACTCCTCACTCTTTATTTACCTGCTCCTCTCCTCGCTCTTTATTTACCTGCTCCACTCCTCGCTCTTTATTTCCCTGCTGCGCTCCTCGCTCTTTTTTTACCTGCTCCTCTCCTCACTCTTTATTTACCTGCTCCGCTCCTCACTCTTTATTTACCTGCTCCTCTCCTCACTCTTTATTTACCTGCTCCAGTCCTCACTCTTTATTTACCTGCTCCGCTCCTCAATTTTTTTTCCTGCTCCACTCCTCACTCTTTATTTACCTGCTCCGCTCCTCATTTTTTTTCCTGCTCCTCTCCTCACTCTTTATTTACCTGCTCCTCTCCTCACTCTTTATTTACCTGCTCGTCTCCTCGCTCTTTATTTACCTGCTACTCTCCTCGCTCTTTATTCATCTGCTCCACTCCACGCTCTTTAATTACCTGCTCCACTCCTCACTCTTTGTTCACCTGCTCCACTCCTCTCTCTTTAATTACCTGCTCCTCTCATCGCTCTTTATTTACCTGCTCCACTCCTCGCTCTTTATTTACCTGCTCCTCTCCTCGCTCTTTATTTGCCTGCTCCTCTCCTCGCTCTTTATTTACCTGCTCCGCTCCTCACTCTTTATTTACCTGCTCCACTCCTCGCTCTTTCTTTACCTGCTCCTCTCCTCGCTCTTTATTTGCCTGCTCCTCTCCTCGCTCTTTATTTACCTGCTCCGCTCCTCACTCTTTATTTACCTGCTCCTCTCCTCGCTCTTTATTTACCTGCTCCACTCCTAACTCTTCATTTACCTGCTCCGCTCCTCGCTCTATATTTACCTGCTCGGCTCCGCTCCCCGATCAGCTCCACTCCTGCCTCCATTCCTCCCACTAACGTCGGTCCTCCAACTGTATTCTTTACCCACTGGCCATGGCCCTTTGCTGGATGGAATCGTCAATAGCCGTTGGGAATGTCCCTGCACTGGGGAGAATGTACAAACCCGCTCGGCATGGCCTCCTGCCGGTGTAAGTGGGCAGGACCCACTGCTCATTGCCCTGCACTGGGGGTTGGACTGTTCCCACTGGGCACCGCCCTGCACTGGGGGGAGTGGACAGTTCACACTGGGCACGGTCCTGCACTGGGGAGTGGACAGTTCACACTGGGCACGGCCCTGCACTGGGGGGAGTGGACAGTTCACACCGTGCACGGTCCTGCACTGGGGGGTGGACAGTTCCCACTGGGCACGGCCCTGCACTGAGGGGAGTGGACAGTTCACATTGGGCACGGTGCTGCACTGGGGGGTGGACAGTTCCCACTGGGCACGGTCCTGCACTGGGGGTTGGACAGTTCCCACTGGGTACGGCCCTGCACTGTGGGGTGTGTACAGTTCCCACTGGGCATGGCCTCCTGCCAGGGTAAGTGGGCAGGACCCACTGCTCAAGGCCCTGCACTTGAGGGGTGGAAGTTCCCACTGGGCACGGCCCTGCACTTGGGGGAGTGGACAGTTCCCCCTGGACATGGCCCTCGACTGGGGGGAGTGGACAGTTCACACTGGGCACGGTCCTGCACTGGGGGGTGGAAGTTCCCACTGGGCACGGCCCTGCACTTGGGGGAGTGGACAGTTCCCCCTGGACATGGCCCTGGACTGGGGGGAGTGGACAGTTCACACTGGGCACGGTCCTGCACTGGGGGGGTGGACAGTTCCCACTGCGCATGGCCCTGCACTGGGGGGAGTGGACCGTTCCCACTGGGCACGGCCCTGCACTGGGGGAGTGGACAGTTCCCACTGGGCACGGCTCTGCACTGGGGGAGTGGACAGTTCCCACTGGGCATGGCCCTGGACTGGGGGGAGCGGACAGTACCCACTGCGCATGGCCCTGCACTGGGGGGAGTGGTCAGCACCCGCTGTACCTGTTCCTCCAAATGATGGAACGGACAGCACCTGCTGGTCATGGTCCAGCACTGGATGGAGTGGACAGCACTCGCTGGGCGTGCGCCTGTATGGCAGCAGTGGACAGTGCCCATTGGGGACAGCCCAGCACTGGGGCAGAGGACAGTAACCACTGCGCATGAGGCTGCACTGGACGGAGTGGACAGTATCCGCTCGGCATGACCATGTACCAGACAAAGTGGACAGTACCCACTGGACATGGCCCTGTATAGGGGAGAATGGACAGTACCCACTCGGCACAGCCCTACATTTGGGGAGCTGGACAGTACCCACTGGGCATGACCCTGTATTAGGGGGACTGGACAGTATCTGCTGGGCATGCCCTGTACTGGACAGAGTGGACAATACTCGCTGGGCACGGCCCTGACTGAGGGAAGGAGTGCACCCGCTGGGCATCATCCAGTACTGGATGGATTGGACAGTACCCGCTGGGCACGACTCTGCACTGGGGGGAGTACACACCCTCTCTCCCCAGTACATAGAATCATAGAAAGGTTACAGCACGGAAGGCAGCCATTCGGCCCATTGAGTCTGTGCCGGCTCTCTGCAAGAGCAATCCAGCGAGTCCCACTCCCCCGC
The DNA here is from genome assembly GCF_035084215.1 of Heptranchias perlo. NCBI lineage: Eukaryota > Metazoa > Chordata > Chondrichthyes > Hexanchiformes > Hexanchidae > Heptranchias > Heptranchias perlo. Next base: position 2,242,635 of record NC_090359.1, read on the forward strand.
CCTTTCCCCGAAGACCTGCATTTTTTTTTCCTTTCATGTACTTATCCAATTCCCTTTTGAAGGCCATGATTGAATCTGCCTCCACCACCCCCTCGGGCAGTGCATTCCAGATCATAACTACTCGCTGCATAAAAAAGTTTTTCCTCATGTCACCTTTGGTTCTTTTGCCAATCACCTTAAATCTATGTCCTCTGGTTCTTGGCCCTTCCGCCAATGGGAACAGTTTCTCTCTATCTACTCTGTCTAGGCCCTTCATGATTTTGAACACCTCTATCAAATCTCCTCTCAACCGTCTCTGTTCCAAGGAGAACAACCCCAGCTTCTCCAGTCTATCCACTTAATTTAAGTCCCTCATCCCTCGAATCATTCTAGTAAATCTCTTCTGCACCCTCTCTAAGGCCTTCACATCTTTCCTAAAGTGCGGTGCCCAGAAATGGACACAATACTCCAGTTGTGGCCGAACCAGTGTTTCATAAAAGTTCACCATGACTTCCATACTTTTGTACTCTCTGCCTCTATTTATAAAGCCCAGGATCCCGTATACTTTTTTAACCGCTTTCTCAACCTGCCCTGCCACCTTCAACGATTTGTGCACATATACCCCCAGATCTCTCTGTTCCTGTACCCTTTTAGAATTGTGCCCTCTAGTTTATATTGCCTCTCCTCATTCTTCCTACCAAAATGTATCACTGCATTTTTCTGCGTTAAATTTCATCTGCCACGTGTCCGCCCATTCCACCAGCCTGTCTATATCCTCTTGAAGTCTATCACTATCCTCCTCACTGTTCACTACACTTCCAAGTTTTGTGTCATCTCCAAATTTGGAAATTGTGCCATGTACACCCAAGTCTAAGTCATTAATATATATCAAGAAAAGCAGTGGTCCCAGCGCCGACCCCTGGGAAACACCACTGTACACCTCCCTCCAGTCCGAAAAACAATGTTCACCACTACTCTGTTTCCTGTGACTGAGCCCATTTTGTATCTATGTTGTTACTGCCCCTTTATTCCTTGGGCTTCAATCTTGATGATAAGCCTACCTTTATCAAACGCCTTTTGAAAGTCCATATACACCACATCCACCGCACTGCCCTCATCGACCCGCTCTGTTGCCTCATCAAAAATCTCTATCAGGTTAGTTAACACGATTTGCCTTTAACAAATCCGTGCTGGCTTTCCCCAATCAATCCACCCTCGTCCAAGTGACTGTTAATTCTGTCCCGGATTATCATTTCTAAAAGTTTCCCACCACCGAGGTTAAACTGATTGGCCTGTAGTTGCTGGGTTTATCCTAACACCCTTTTTCAAATAAGGTTATAACATTCGCAATTCTCCAGTCCTCTGGCACCACCCCTGTATCTAAGGATGTTTGGAAGATTATGGCCAGTACCTCCGCAATTTCCACCCTTCCCTCAGCAACCTAGGATGCATCCTATCGGGACCGGGTGACTTACCTATTTTAAGAACAACCAGCCTATCTAGCACCTCTTCTTAATCAATTTTCAGCCCATCTCAACTATATCTTCCTTTATTGAGACTCTGGCAGCATCTTCTTCCTTGGTAAAGACAGATGCAAAGTACTCATTTGGGACCTCGGCCATCCCCTCTGCCTTCATGAGTAGATCTCCTTTATGGTCCCTAATCGGCCCCACCCCTCCTCTGACTACCCGTTTACTGTTTCCATGCGGAGAGAAGTCTTTTGGATTCCCTTTTATTCCCTTGGCCGCCAGTCCATTCTGAGACTCTCTCTTTGCCCCTCTTATTTCCTTTTTCACTTCCCCTCTAAACTTTCTATATTCAGCCGGGTTCTCGCTTGTGTTATCAACCTGACATCTGTCATAGGCCCCCTTTAATGTACTCCCTCAACCTACCCCCAACTCTGTGACAAACTGGTGTGTAGCCCCTGACACTGCCCCTCTCCCCAATACCCTAGTCACCTTGATAATGAGCTTGTAATCACTCACCCTGCACGCACAGAGCTCATGAACGAATGTGCACGCCCTGACCGTGCACCTCACCCCAAATAAATGGTGTGTACCACACTGAACATCCCCTTCTCCCCGATACATGACTGTGTTCCCCCTGACCCTGCCCCTCTCTCACCTATACGTTACTGTGTTCCACCTCAATCTCCCTCTTTCCCTGATATATTACTGTGTTCCCCCTCAACCTTCCCCCCCGTCCCGGTACATTACTGTGATCCCCATCACCATCCCCTCTCTCCCCGATAAATTACTGTGTACCCCCGCACCCTGCCGCTGTCTTCCCGATACATAACCGTGTTCCCCCTCACCCCGATACATTACTGTGTTCCCCCTCACCCTCCCTCTCTCCCCGATACATTACTGTGTTCCCCCACACTCTCCCACTCTTCCCGATACATGACTGTGTTCCGCCTCCCCATCTCCCTCCCCCAGATTTATTACTGTGTTTCCCCTCACCCTCACCCTCTCCCAATACATTACTGTGTTCCCCCTCCCCCTCCCACTATCTCACGGATACATTACTGTGTTCCCCCTCACTCTCCCCCTCTCCCCGATATATTACTGTGTTCCCCCTTACCCTTCCCCCTCTCCCCGATAAATTACTGTGTATCCCCGCACCCTGCCGCTGTCTTCCCGATAAATAACCGTGTTCCCCCTCACCCCGATACATTATTCTGTTCCCCCTCACCCTCCCTCTCTCCCTGATACATTACAGTGTTCCCCCTCACCCTCCCTCTCTCCCCGATACATTACTGTGTTCCTCCGCACTCTCCCACTCTTACCGATATTACTGTGTTCCACCTCACCCTCACTCTCTCCCTGATACATTACTGTGTTCCCCCTCAACCTCCCTCTCTCCCCGATACATTACTGTGTTCCCCCTCACACTCCACGTCTCCCCAATACATCACTGTGTTCACCCTCACCCTCCCACTCTCCCTGATACATTACTGTGATCCCCGTCACCCTTCCCCCTCTCCCAATACATTACTGTGTTCCCCCTCAAGCTGCCTCTCTCCCCAATACATTACTGTGTTCCCCCTCACTCTCCCCCTCTCCCCGATAAATTACTGCGTTCCCCCTCACCCTGCCCCTATCTTCCCGATACATAACCGTGTTCCCCCTCACCCCGATACATTACTGTGTTCCCCCTCACCCTCCCCTCTCTCCCCGATACATTACTGTGTTCCCCCTCACCCTCCCTCTCTCCCCGATACATTACTGTGTTCCCCCTCACCCTCTCTCACCGATACATTACTGTGTTCCCCCTCACTCGACCACTCTCCCCGATACATTACTGTGTTCCCTCTCACCCTCTCTCCCCGATACATTACTGTGTTCCCCCGCACTCTCCCACTCATCCCGATACATTACTGTGTTCAGCCTCCTCCTCTCCCTCCCCCAGATATATTACTGTGTTCCCCCTCACCCTCACCCTCTCCCAATACATTACTGTGTTCCCCCTCACCCTCCCCCTCTCTCACCGATACATTACTGTGTTCCCCCTCACTCTCCCCCTCTCCCCGATACATTAATGTGTTCCCCCTCACCCTACCCCTCTCCCCGATACATTACTGTGTTCCCCCTCACCCTCCCTCTCTCCCCGATCCATTACTGTGTTCCCCCGCACTCTCCCACTCTTCCCGATATTACTGTGTTCCCCCTCACCCTCCCTCTCTCCCTGATACATTGCTGTGTTCCCCCGCACTCTCCCACTCTTCCTGATATTACTGTGTTCCCCCTCACCCTGCCCCTCTCCCCGATACATTACTGTGATCCCCCTCACCCTTCCCCCTCTCCCCGATACATTACTCTGATCCCCATCACCATCCCCTCTCTCCCAGATATATTACTGTGTTCCACGTCTCCCTCTCCCAGATATATTACTGTGTTCCCCCTCACCCTCCCTCTCTCACCGATACATAACTGCATTCCACCTCACCCTCCCTCTCTCCCCGATACATTACTCTGTTCCCCCTCACCCTGCCTCTCTCCCCGATACATTACTCTGTTCCCCCTCACCCTGCCTCTCTCCCCGAAACATTACTCTGTTCCCCCTCACCCGTCCTCTCTCCCCGATCCATTAATGTGTTCCCCCGCACTCTCCCACTCTTCCCGATATTACTGTGTTCCCCCTCACCCTGCCTCTCTCCCCGATACATGACTGTGTTCCCCCTCACTCCCCCTCTCTCCCCGATACATTACTGTGTTCCCCGTCACCCTGCCTCTCTCCCCGATATATTACTGTGTTCCCCCTCACCCTCCCTCTCTCCCCGATACATTACTGTGTTCCCCCTCCCCCTCAACCTCTCTCCCCGATACATTACTGTGTTCCCCCTCCCCCTCTCTCCCCGATACATTACTGTGTTCCCCCTCACTCTCCCACTCTCCCCGATACATTACTGTGTTCTCCCTCACACTCTGTCTCCCCGAATCATTACTGTGTTCCGCCTCCCCCTCTCCCTCCCCCCGATATATTACTGTGTTCCACCTCACCCTTACCCTCTCGCAATACATTACTATGCTCCCCCTCACCCTGCCCCTATCTTCCCGATACATAACCGTGTTCCCCCTCACCCCGATACATTACTGTGATCCCCCTCACCCTCCACCTCTCTCCCCGATACATTACTGTGTACCCCCTCACCCTCTCTGCCCGATACATTACTGTGTTCCCCCTCACTCTCCCACTCTCCCCGAAACATTACTGTGTTCTCCCTGACCCTCTCTCCCCTATACATTACTGTGTTCCCCCTCACCCTCTCTCCCCGATACATTACTGTGTTCCCCCTCACCCTCCCTCTCTGCCCGATACATTACTGTGTTCCCCCTCACCCTCCCTCTCTCCCCGATACATTACTGTGTTCCCCACTCACCCTCCCCCTCACCCCGATACATAAGTGTATTCCCCCTCACCCTCACTCTCTCCCCGATACATTGCTGTGTTCCCCCTCACCCTCCCACTCTCCCCGACACATTACTCGGTTCCCGCTCACCCTGCCTCTCTCCCCGATACATTACAGTGTTCCCCCTCATTTTCCCTCGCTCCCCGATACATGACTGTGTTCCCACTCACCCTTCCCTCTCTTCCCGATACATTACTGTGTTCCCCCTCACCCTGCCTCTCTCCCCGATACATTACTGTGTTCCCCCTCACTCCCCCTCTCTCCCCGATACATTACTGTGTTCCCCCTCACCCTGCCTCTCTCCCCGATATATTACTGTGTTCCCCCTCACCCTCCCTCTCTCCCCGATACATTACTGTGTTCCCCCTCCTCCTCAACCTCTCTCCCCGATACATTACTGTGTTCCCCCTCCCCCTCTCTCCTCGATACATTACTGTGTTCCCCCTCATTCTCCCACTCTCTCCGATACATTACTCTGTTCCCCCTCACTCTCTCTCCCCGATACATTACTGTGTTCCCCCTCACTCTCCCACTGTCCCCGATATATTACTGTGTTCCCCCTCACACTCTGTCTCCCCGAATCATTACTGTGTTTCCCCCTCACCCTTCCCCCTCTCCCCGATACATTACTGTGCTCCCCCTCACCCTCCCTCTCTCTACGATGCATTACTGTGTTCCCCCTCACCCTCACTCTCTCCCCGATACATTACTGTGTTCCCCCTCCCCCTCTCTCCCCGATACATTACTGTGTTCCCCCTCACCCTTCCCCCTCTCCCCGATACATTACTGTGCTCCCCCTCACCCTTCCCGATCTCCCCGACACATGGCTGTGTTCCCCCTCCCCCTCTCTCCCCGATACATTACTGTGTTCCCCCTCACCCTCCCTCTCCCCCCGATACATTACTGTGTTCCCCCTCTCCCTCTCACCCCGATACATGACTGTGTTCCCCCTCATTCTCCATCTCTCCCCGATACATTACTGTATTCCCCCTCACCCTTCCCTATCTCCCTGATACATGACTGTGTTTCCCCTCCCCCTCTCTCCCCGATACATTCCTGTGTTCCCCCTCACCCTTCCCCCTTTCCCCGATACATTACTGTGTTCCCCCTCACCCTTCCCCCTTTCCCCGATACATCACTGTGTTCCACCTCACCCTGCCCCTCTCCCCGATATATTACTGTGTTCCCCCTCACCCTCCCTCTCTCCCTGATACATTGCTGTGTTCCCCCGCACTCTCCCACTCTTCCTGATATTACTGTGTTCCCCCTCACTCTGCCCCTCTCCCCGATACATTACTGTGATCCCCCTCACCCTTCCCCCTCTCCCCGATACATTACTCTGATCCCCATCACCATCCACTCTCTCCCCGATAAATTACTGTGTTCCCCCTCCCCTCCACCTCTCTCCCCGATACATTACTGTGTTCCCCCTCCCCTCCACCTCTCTCCCCGATACATTACTGTGTTCCCCCTCCCCCTCTCTCCTCGATACATTACTGTGTTCCCCCTCATTCTCCCACTCTCTCCGATACATTACTGTGTTCCCCCTCACCCTCTCTCCCCGATACATTACTGTGTTCCCCCTCACCCTCCCTCTCTGCCCGATACATTACTGTGTTCCCCCTCACCCTCCCTCTCTCCAGGATACATTACTGTGTACTCCACTCACCCTCCCCCTCACCCCGATATATAAGTGTATTCCCCCTCACCCTCACTCTCTCCCCGATACATTGCTGTGTTCCCCCTCACCTTGCCTCTCTCCCCGATACATTGCTGTGTTCCCCCTCACCCTCCCACTCTCCCCGATACATTACTCGGTTCCCCCTCACCCTCACTCTCTCCCCGATATATTACTGTGTTCCCCCCTCACCCACCCTCTCTCCCCGAGACATTATTGTGTTCCCCCCTCACCCTCCCTCTCTCCCCGATACATTACTCGGTTCCCCCTCACCCTCCCACTCTCCCCGATACATTAATGTGTTCCCCCCTCACCTTCCCTCTCTCCCCGAGACGTTATTGTGTTCCCCCCTCAACCTCCCTCTCTCCCCGATATATTACTGTATTCCCCCCTCACCCTCCCTCTCTCCCCGAGACATTACTGTGTTCCCCCTCACCCTCCCTCTCCCCGATACATTACTGTGTTCCGCGTCCCCCTCTCCCTCTCCCAGATATATTACTGTGTTCCACGTCTCCCTCTCCCAGATATATTACTGTGTTCCACCTCACCCTCCCTCTCTCCCCGATACATTACTCTGTTCCCCCTCACCCTGCCTCTCTCCCCGATACATTGCTCTGTTCCCCCTCACCCTGCCTCTCTCCCCGATACATTACTCTGTTCCCCCTCACCCTTCCTCTCTCCCCGATCCATTAATGTGTTCCCCGCACTCACCCACTCTTCCCGATATTACAGTGTTCCCCCTCACCCTGCCACTCACCCCGATACATTACTGTGTTCCCCCTCACTTCCCTTCCCTCCCCGATACATTTCTGTGTTCCCCCTCACCCTGCCTCTCTCCCCGATACATTACTGTGTTCCCCCTCACCTTCCCTCTCTCCCCGATACATTACTGTGTTCCCCCTCCCCTCCACCTCTCTCCCCGATACATTACTGTGTTCCCCCTCCCCCTCTCTCCTCGATACATTACTGTGTTCCCCCTCATTCTCCCACTCTCCCCGATACATTACTGTGTTCCCCCTCACCCTCTCTCCCCGATACATTACTGTGTTCCCCCTCACCCTCCCTCTCTGCCCGATACATTACTGTGTTCCCCCTCACCCTCCCTCTCTCCCCGATACATTACTGTGTTCTCCACTCATCCTCCCCCTCACCCCGATATATAAGTGTATTCCCCCTCACCCTCACTCTCTCCCCGATACATTACTCGGTTCCCCCTCACCCTCCCTCTCTCCCCGATACATTACTGTGTTCCCCCTCACCTTCCCTCTCTCCCCGATACATTACTGTGTTCCCCCTCCCCTCCACCTCTCTCCCCGATACATTACTGTGTTCCCCCTCCCCCTCTCTCCTCGATACATTACTGTGTTCCCCCTCATTCTCCCACTCTCCCCGATACATTACTGTGTTCCCCCTCACCCTCTCTCCCCGATACATTACTGTGTTCCCCCTCACCCTCCCTCTCTGCCCGATACATTACTGTGTTCCCCCTCACCCTCCCTCTCTCCCCGATACATTACTGTGTTCTCCACTCATCCTCCCCCTCACCCCGATATATAAGTGTATTCCCCCTCACCCTCACTCTCTCCCCGATACATTACTCGGTTCCCCCTCACCCTCCCTCTCTCCCCGATACATTACTGTGTTCCCCCTCACCTTCCCTCTCTCCCCGATACATTACTGTGTTCCCCCTCACCCTCCCTCTCTGCCCGATACATTACTGTGTTCCCCCTCATTCTCCCACTCTCCCCGATACATTACTGTGTTCCCCCTCACCCTCTCTCCCCGATACATTACTGTGTTCCCCCCTCACCCTTCCCTATCTCCCCGATACATGACTGTGTTCCCCCTCCACCTCTCTCCCCGATACATTACTGTGTTCCCTCACACTTCCCTATCTCCCCGATACATGACTGTGTTCTCCCTCCCCCTCTCTCCCCGATACATTCCTGTGTTCCCCCTCACCCTTCCCCCTTTCCCAGATACATTACTGTGTTCCCCCTCACCCTTCCTCCTTTCCCCGATACATTACTGTGTTCCACCTCACACTGCCCCTCTCCCCGATATATTACTGTGTTCCCCCTCACCCTCCCTCTCTCCCCGATACATTACTGTGTTCCCACCTCACCCTGCCCCTCTCTCCGATATATTACTGTGTTACCCCTCACCCTCACTCTCTCCCCGATATATTACTGTGTTCCCCCTCACCCTCCCTCTCTCCCCGATACGCTACTGTGTTCCCAACTCACCCTGCCCCTCTCCCCGATATATTACTGTGTTCCCCCTCACCCTCCCTCTCTCCACGATACATTAATGTGTTCCCCCTCCCCCTCTCACCCCGATACATTCCTGTGTTCCCCCTCACCATTCCCCCTTTCCCCGATACATTACTGTGTTCCCCCTCCCCCTCTCACCCCGATACATTGCGGTGTTCCCCCTCATTCTCCATCTCTCCCCGATACATTACTGTGTTCCCCCTCCCCCTCCACCTATCTCCCCGATACATTACTGTGTTCCCCCTCCCCCTCCACCTCTCTCCCCGATACATTACTGTGTTCTCCCTCCCCCTCTCTCCTCTATACATTACTGTGTTCCCCCTCATTCTCCCACTCTCCCCGATACATTACTGTGTTCCCCCTCACCCTCCCCCTCTCCCCGATGCATTACTGTGTTCCCCCTCACCCTTCCCTTTCTCCCCGATACATTACTGTGTTCCCCCTCCCCCTCTCTCCCCGATACATTACTGTGTTCCCCCTCACCCTTCCCCCTCTCTCCTATACATTACTCTGTACCCCCTCACCCTGCCTCTCTCCCCGATCCATTAATGTGTTCCCCCGCACACTCCCACTCTTCCCGATATTACTGTGTTCCCCCTCACCCTGCCTCTCTCCCCGATACATTACTGTGTTCCTCCTCACTCCCCCACCCTCTCCGATACATTACTGTGTTCCCCCTCACCCTGCCTCTCTCCCCGATACATTACTGTGTTCCCCCTCCCCCTCTCTCCTCGATACATTACTGTGTTCCCCCTCATTCTCCCACTCTCTCCGATACATTACTGTGTTCCCCCTCACCCTCCCCCTCTCCCCGATACATCACTGTGTTCCCACCTCACCCTGCCCCTCTCCCCGATATATTACTGTGTTCCCCCTCACCCTCCCTCTCTCCCCGATACATTACTGTGTTCCCCTTCATTATCCATCTCTCCCCGATACATTACTGTGTTCCCCCTCACCCTTCCCCCTCTCCCCGATACATTACTGTGCTCCCCCTCACCCTCCCTCTCTCTACGATGCATTACTGTGTTCCCCCTCACCCTCACTCTCTCCCCGATACATTACTGTGTTCCCTCTCCCCCTCTCTCCCCGACACATTACTGTGTTCCCCCTCACCCTTCCCCCTCTCCCCGATACATTACTGTGCTCCCCCTCACCCTTCCCGATCTCCCCGACACATGGCTGTGTTCCCCCTCCCCCTCTCTCCCCGATACATTACTGTGTTCCCCCTCACCCTCCCTCTCCCCCCGATACATTACTGTGTTCCCCCTCTCCCTCTCACCCCGATACATTACTGTGTTCCCCCTCATTCTCCATCTCTCCCGGATACATTACTGTATTCCCCCTCACCCTTCCCTATCTCCCCGATACATGACTGTGATCCCCCTCCCCCTCTCTCCCCGATACATTACTGTGTTCCCCCTCCCCCTCTCTCCTCGATACATTACTGTGTTCCCCCTCATTCTCCCACTCTCTCCGATACATTACTCTGTTCCCCCTCACTCTCTCTCCCCGATACATTACTGTGTTCCCCCTCACTCTCCCACTGTCCCCGATATATTACTGTGTTCCCCCTCACACTCTGTCTCCCCGAATCATTACTGTGTTTCCCCCTCACCCTTCCCCCTCTCCCCGATACATTACTGTGCTCCCCCTCACCCTCCCTCTCTCTACGATGCATTACTGTGTTCCCCCTCACCCTCACTCTCTCCCCGATACATTACTGTGTTCCCCCTCCCCCTCTCTCCCCGATACATTACTGTGTTCCCCCTCACCCTTCCCCCTCTCCCCGATACATTACTGTGCTCCCCCCCACCCTTCCCGATCTCCCCGACACATGGCTGTGTTCCCCCTCCCCCTCTCTCCCCGATACATTACTGTGTTCCCCCTCACCCTCCCTCTCCCCCCGATACATTACTGTGTTCCCCCTCTCCCTCTCACCCCGATACATTACTGTGTTCCCCCTCATTCTCCATCTCTCCCCGATACATTACTGTATTCCCCCTCACCCTTCCCTATCTCCCTGATACATGACTGTGTTTCCCCTCCCCCTCTCTCCCCGATACATTCCTGTGTTCCCCCTCACCCTTCCCCCTTTCCCCGATACATTACTTTGTTCCCCCTCACCCTTCCCCCTTTCCCCGATACATCATTGTGTTCCACCTCACCCTGCCCCTCTCCCCGATATATTACTGTGTTCCCCCTCACCCTCCCTCTCTCCCTGATACATTGCTGTGTTCCCCCGCACTCTCCCACTCTTCCTGATATTACTGTGTTCCCCCTCACTCTGCCCCTCTCCCCGATACATTACTGTGATCCCCCTCACCCTTCCCCCTCTCCCCGATACATTACTCTGATCCCCATCACCATCCACTCTCTCCCCGATAAATTACTGTGTTCCCCCTCCCCTCCACCTCTCTCCCCGATACATTACTGTGTTCCCCCTCCCCTCCAACTCTCTCCCCGATACATTACTGTGTTCCCCCTCCCCCTCTCTCCTCGATACATTACTGTGTTCCCCCTCATTCTCCCACTCTCTCCGATACATTACTGTGTTCCCCCTCACCCTCTCTCCCCGATACATTACTGTGTTCCCCCTCATTCTCCCACTCTCTCCGATACATTACTGTGTTCCCCCTCACCCTCTCTCCCCGATACATTACTGTGTTCCCCCTCACCCTCCCTCTCTGCCCGATACATTACTGTGTTCCCCCTCACCCTCCCTCTCTCCCCGATACATTACTGTGTTCTCCACTCACCCTCCCCCTCACCCCGATATATAAGTGTATTCCCCCTCACCCTCACTCTCTCCCCGATACATTGCTGTGTTCCCCCTCACCCTCCCACTCTCCCCGATACATTACTCGGTTCCCCCTCACCATCCCTCTCTCCCCGATACATTGCTGTGTTCCCCCTCACCCTCCCACTCTCCCCGATACATTACTCGGTTCCCCCTCACCCTCACTCTCTCCCCGATATATTACTGTGTTCCCCCCTCACCCTCCCTCTCTCCCCGAGACATTATTGTGTTCCCCCCTCACCTTCCCTCTCTCCCCGATACATTACTCGGTTCCCCCTCACCCTCCCACTCTCCCCGATACATTAATGTGTTCCCCCCTCACCTTCCCTCTCTCCCCGAGACGTTATTGTGTTCCCCCCTCAACCTCCCTCTCTCCCCGATATATTACTGTGTTCCCCCCTCACCCTCCCTCTCTCCCCGATGCATTACTGTGTTCCACCACACCCTCCCTCTCCCCGATACATTACTGTGTTCCGCGTCCCCCTCTCCCTCTCCCAGATATATTACTGTGTTCCACGTCTCCCTCTCCCAGATATATTACTGTGTTCCCCCTCACCCTCCCTCTCTCCCTGATACATAACTGTATTCCACCTCACCCTCCCTCTCTCCCCGATACATTACTCTGTTCCCCCTCACCCTGCCTCTCTCCCCGATACATTACTCTGTTCCCCCTCACCCTTCCTCTCTCCCCGATCCATTCATGTGTTCCCCGCACTCTCCCACTCTTCCCGATATTACAGTGTTCCCCCTCACCCTGCCTCTCACCCCGATACATTACTGTGTTCCCCCTCACTTCCCTTCCCTCCCCGATACATTTCTGTGTTCCCCCTCACCCTGCCTCTCTCCCCGATACATTACTGTGTTCCCCCTCACCTTCCCTCTCTCCCCGATACATTACTGTGTTCCCCCTCCCCTCCACCTCTCTCCCCGATACATTACTGTGTTCCCCCTCCCCCTCTCTCCTCGATACATTACTGTGTTCCCCCTCATTCTCCCACTCTCCCCGATACATTACTGTGTTCCCCCTCACCCTCTCTCCCCGATACATTACTGTGTTCCCCCTCACCCTCCCTCTCTGCCCGATACATTACTGTGTTCCCCCTCACCCTCCCTCTCTCCCCGATACATTACTGTGTTCTCCACTCATCCTCCCCCTCACCCCGATATAGAAGTGTATTCCCCCTCACCCTCACTCTCTCCCCGATACATTACTCGGTTCCCCCTCACCCTCCCTCTCTCCCCGATACATTACTGTGTTTCCCCCTCACCCTTCCCCCTCTCCCCGATACATTACTGTGCTCCCCCTCACCCTCCCTCTCTCTACGATGCATTACTGTGTTCCCCCTCACCCTCACTCTCTCCCCGATACATTACTGTGTTCCCCCTCCCCCTCTCTCCCCGATACATTACTGTGTTCCCCCTCACCCTTCCCCCTCTCCCCGATACATTACTGTGCTCCCCCCCACCCTTCCCGATCTCCCCGACACATGGCTGTGTTCCCCCTCCCCCTCTCTCCCCGATACATTACTGTGTTCCCCCTCACCCTCCCTCTCCCCCCGATACATTACTGTGTTCCCCCTCTCCCTCTCACCCCGATACATTACTGTGTTCCCCCTCATTCTCCATCTCTCCCCGATACATTACTGTATTCCCCCTCACCCTTCCCTATCTCCCTGATACATGACTGTGTTTCCCCTCCCCCTCTCTCCCCGATACATTCCTGTGTTCCCCCTCACCCTTCCCCCTTTCCCCGATACATTACTTTGTTCCCCCTCACCCTTCCCCCTTTCCCCGATACATCATTGTGTTCCACCTCACCCTGCCCCTCTCCCCGATATATTACTGTGTTCCGCCTCACCCTCCCTCTCTCCCTGATACATTGCTGTGTTGCCCCGCACTCTCCCACTCTTCCTGATATTACTGTGTTCCCCCTCACTCTGCCCCTCTCCCCGATACATTACTGTGATCCCCCTCACCCTTCCCCCTCTCCCCGATACATTACTCTGATCCCCATCACCATCCACTCTCTCCCCGATAAATTACTGTGTTCCCCCTCCCCTCCACCTCTCTCCCCGATACATTACTGTGTTCCCCCTCCCCTCCAACTCTCTCCCCGATACATTACTGTGTTCCCCCTCCCCCTCTCTCCTCGATACATTACTGTGTTCCCCCTCATTCTCCCACTCTCTCCGATACATTACTGTGTTCCCCCTCACCCTCTCTCCCCGATACATTACTGTGTTCCCCCTCACCCTCCCTCTCTGCCCGATACATTACTGTGTTCCCCCTCACCCTCCCTCTCTCCCCGATACATTACTGTGTTCTCCACTCACCCTCCCCCTCACCCCGATATATAAGTGTATTCCCCCTCACCCTCACTCTCTCCCCGATACATTGCTGTGTTCCCCCTCACCCTCCCACTCTCCCCGATACATTACTCGGTTCCCCCTCACCATCCCTCTCTCCCCGATACATTGCTGTGTTCCCCCTCACCCTCCCACTCTCCCCGATACATTACTCGGTTCCCCCTCACCCTCACTCTCTCCCCGATATATTACTGTGTTCCCCCCTCACCCTCCCTCTCTCCCCGAGACATTATTGTGTTCCCCCCTCACCTTCCCTCTCTCCCCGATACATTACTCGGTTCCCCCTCACCCTCCCACTCTCCTCGATACATTAATGTGTTCCCCCCTCACCTTCCCTCTCTCCCCGAGACGTTATTGTGTTCCCCCCTCAACCTCCCTCTCTCCCCGATATATTACTGTGTTCCCCCCTCACCCTCCCTCTCTCCCCGATGCATTACTGTGTTCCACCACACCCTCCCTCTCACCGATACATTACTGTGTTCCGCGTCCCCCTCTCCCTCTCCCAGATATATTACTGTGTTCCACGTCTCCCTCTCCCAGATATATTACTGTGTTCCCCCTCACCCTCCCTCTCTCCCTGATACATAACTGTATTCCACCTCACCCTCCCTCTCTCCCCGATACATTACTCTGTTCCCCCTCACCCTGCCTCTCTCCCCGATACATTACTCTGTTCCCCCTCACCCTTCCTCTCTCCCCGATCCATTCATGTGTTCCCCGCACTCTCCCACTCTTCCCGATATTACAGTGTTCCCCCTCACCCTGCCTCTCACCCCGATACATTACTGTGTTCCCCCTCACTTCCCTTCCCTCCCCGATACATTTCTGTGTTCCCCCTCACCCTGCCTCTCTCCCCGATACATTACTGTGTTCCCCCTCACCTTCCCTCTCTCCCCGATACATTACTGTGTTCCCCCTCCCCTCCACCTCTCTCCCCGATACATTACTGTGTTCCCCCTCCCCCTCTCTCCTCGATACATTACTGTGTTCCCCCTCATTCTCCCACTCTCCCCGATACATTACTGTGTTCCCCCTCACCCTCTCTCCCCGATACATTACTGTGTTCCCCCTCACCCTCCCTCTCTGCCCGATACATTACTGTGTTCCCCCTCACCCTCCCTCTCTCCCCGATACATTACTGTGTTCTCCACTCATCCTCCCCCTCACCCCGATATAGAAGTGTATTCCCCCTCACCCTCACTCTCTCCCCGATACATTACTCGGTTCCCCCTCACCCTCCCTCTCTCCCCGATACATTACTGTGTTCCCCCTTACCTTCCCTCTCTCCCCGATACATTACTGTGTTCCCCCTCACCCTCCCTCTCTGCCCGATACATTACTGTGTTCCCCCTCACCCTCCCACTCTCCCCGATACATTACTGTGTTCCCCCTCATTCTCCCACTCTCCCCGATACATTACTGTGTTCCCCCTCACCCTCCCTCTCTGCCCGATACATTACTGTGTTCCCCCTCACCCTCCCTCTCTGCCCGATACATTACTGTGTTCCCCCTCATTCTCCCACTCTCCCCGATACATTACTGTGTTCCCCCTCACCCTCTCTCCCCGATACATTACTGTGTTCCCCCTCACCCTCCCTCTCTGCCCGATACATTACTGTGTTCCCCCTCACCCTCCCACTCTCCCCGATACATTACTCGGTTCCCCCTCACCCTCCCTCTCTCCCCGATACATTACTGTGTTCCCCCTCACCCTCCCTCTCTCCCCGATATATTACTGTATTCCCTCCTCACCCTCCCTCTCTCCCCGAGACATTACTGTGTTTCCCCCTCACCCTGACCCTCTCCACGATACATTACTGTGTTCCCCCCTCACCCTTCGCTATCTCCCCGATACATGACTGTGTTCCCCCTCCACCTCTCTCCCCGATACATTACTGTGTTCCCTCACACTTCCCTATCTCCCCGATACATGACTGTGTTCCCCCTCCCCCTCTCTCCCCGATACATTCCTGTGTTCCCCCTCACCCTTCCCCCTTTCCCAGATACATGACTGTGTTCCCCCTCACCCTTCCTCCTTTCCCCGATACATTACTGTGTTCCACCTCACACTGCCCCTCTCCCCGATATATTACTGTGTTCCCCCTCACCCTCCCTCTCTCCCCGATACATTACTGTGTTCCCACCTCACCCTGCCCCTCTCTCCGATATATTACTGTGTTACCCCTCACCCTCACTCTCTCCCCGATATATTACTGTGTTCCCCCTCACCCTCCCTCTCTCCCCGATACGCTACTGTGTTCCCAACTCACCCTGCCCCTCTCCCCGATATATTACTGTGTTCCCCCTCACCCTCCCTCTCTCCACGATACATTAATGTGTTCCCCCTCCCCCTCTCACCCCGATACATTCCTGTGTTCCCCCTCACCATTCCCCCTTTCCCCGATACATTACTGTGTTCACCCTCCCCCTCTCACCCCGATAAATTGCGGTGTTCCCCCTCATTCTCCATCTCTCCCCGATACATTACTGTGTTCCCCCTCACCCTCCCTCTCTCCCCGATACATTACTGTGTTCCCCCTCCCCCTCCACCTCTCTCCCCGATACATTACTGTGTTCTCACTCCCCCTCTCTCCTCCATACATTACAGTGTTCCCCCTCATTCTCCCACTCTCTCCGATACATTACTGTGTTCCCCCTCACCCTCCCCCTCTCCCCGATGCATTACTGTGTTCCCACCCCACCCTGCCCCTCTCCCCGATATATTACTGTGTTCCCCCTCACCCTTCCCTTTCTCCCCGATACATTACTGTGTTCCCCCTCACCCTCCCTCTCTCACCGATGCATTTCTGTGTTCCACCTCACCTTGCCTCACTCCCCGATACATTACTGTGTTCCCCCTCCCCCTCTCTCCCCGATACATTACTGTGTTCCCCCTCACCCTTCCCCCTCTCTCCTATACATTACTCTGTACCCCCTCACCCTGCCTCTCTCCCCGATACATTACTCTGCTCACCCTCACCCTTCCTCTCTCCCCGATCCATTAATGTGTTCCCCCGCACACTCCCACTCTTCCCGATATTACTGTGTTCCCCCTCACCCTGCCTCTCTCCCCGATACATTACTGTGTTCCTCCTCACTCCCCCACCCTCCCCGATACATTACTGTGTTCCCCCTCACCCTGCCTCTCTCCCCGATACATTACTGTGTTCCACCTCCCCCTCTCTCCTCGATACATTACTGTGTTCCCCCTCATTCTCCAACTCTCTCCGATACATTACTGTGTTCCCCCTCACCCTCCCCCTCTCCCCGATACATCACTGTGTTCCCACCTCACCCTGCCCCTCTCCCCGATATATTACTGTGTTCCCCCTCACCCTCCCTCTCTCCCCGATACATTACTGTGTTCCCCTTCATTCTCCATCTCTCCCCGATACATTACTGTGTTCCCCCTCACCCTTCCGCCTCTCCCCGATACATTACTGTGCTCCCCCTCACCCTCCCTCTCTCTACGATGCATTACTGTGTTCCCCCTCACCCTCACTCTCTCCCCGATACATTACTGTGTTCCCCCTCCCCCTCTCTCCCCGATACATTACTGTGTTCCCCCTCACCCTTCCCCCTCTCCCCGATACATTACTGTGTTCCCCCTCACCCTCCCTCTCCCCCCGATACATTACTGTGTTCCCCCTCTCCCTCTCACCCCGATACATTACTGTGTTCCCCCTCATTCTCCATCTCTCCCCGATACATTACTGTATTCCCCCTCACCCTTCCCTATCTCCCCGATACATGACTGTGATCCCCCTCCCCCTCTCTCCCCGATACATTACTGTGCTCCCCCTCACCCTTCCCCCTTTCCCCGATACATTACTGTGTTCCACCTCACCCTGCCCCTCTCCCCGATATATTACTGTGTTCCCCCTCACCCTCCACCTCTCCCACCGATACATTACTGTGTTCCCCCTCACTCTCCCCTTCTCCCCGATACATTACTGTGTTCCCCCGCACTCTCCCACTCTTCCCGATATTACTGTGTTCCCCCTCACTCTGCCCCTCTCCCCGAGACATTACTGTGATCCCCCTCACCCTTCCCCCTCTCCCCGATACATTACTCTGATCCCCATCACCATCCACTCTCTCCCCGATAAATTACTGTGTTCCCCCTCACCCTCCCTCTCACCGATACATTACTGTGTTCCGCGTCCCCCTCTCCCTCTCCCAGATATATTACTGTGTTCCACGTCTCCCTCTCCCAGATATATTACTGTGTTCCCCCTCACCCTCCCTCTCTCCCCGATACATAACTGTATTCCACCTCACACTCCCTCTCTCCCCGATACATTACTCTGTTCCCCCTCACCCTGCCTCTCTCCCCGATACATTACTCTGTTCCCCCTCACCCTGTCTCTCTCCCCGATACATTACTCTGTTCCCCCTCACCCTTCCTCTCTCCCCGATCCATTAATGTGTTCCCCCGCACTCTCCCACTCTTCCCGATATTACTGTGTTACCCCTCACCCTGCCTCTCACCCCGATACATTACTGCGTTCCCCCTCACTTCCCTTCCCTCCCCGATATATTACTGTGTTCCCCCTCACCCTGCCTCTCTCCCCGATATATTACTCTGTTCCCCCTCACTCTCCCTCTCTCCCCCATACATTACTGTGTTCCCCCTCACCCTCCCTCTCTCCGCGATACATTACTGTGTCCTCACGTTCTCTCCCCAAAACATTACTGTGTTCCCCCTCACTCTCCCACTCTCCCCGACACATTACTGTGTTCCACCTCACCCTCCCACTCTCCCCGATACATTATTGTGTTCCCCCTCCCCCTCTCACCCCGATACATTACTGCGTTCCCACTCATTCTCCCTCTCTCCCCGATACATTACTGTATTCCCCCTCACCCTTCCCCCTCTCCAGAATGCATTCCTGTGTTCCCCCTCTCACTTCCCCCTTTCCCCGATACATTACTGTGTTGCCCCTTACCCTCCATCTCTCCCCGATACATTACTGTGTTCCCCCTCACCCTCCATCTCTCCCCGATACATTGTTGTGTTCCCCCTCGCCCTCTCATCACGATACATGACTGTGTTCCCCCTCCCCCTCTATCCCCGATACATTACTGTGTTCCCCCTCACCCTCCCTCTCTCCCCGATACATTACTGTGTTCCCCCTCCCCCGCTCACCCCGATACATTACTGCGTTCCCCCTCACCCTTCCCCCTCTCCCCGATACATTACTGTGTTCCACCTCACCCTGGCCGTCTCCCCGATACATTACTGTGTTCCCCACTCACCCTCCCTCTCTCCCCGATACATTACTGTGTTCCACCCTCACCCTTCCCTCTCTCCCCGATACATTACTGTGTTCCCCCTCACCCTGCCCCCTTTCCCCGATACATTACTGTGATCCCCCTCACCCTTCCCCCCGTCCCGGTACATCACTGTGATCACCATCACCATCCCCTCTCTCCCCGATGAATTACTGTGTACCCCCGCACCCTGCCGCTGTCTTCCCGATACATAACCGTGTTCCCCCTCACCCCGATACATTACTGTGTTCCCCCTCACCCTCCCTCTCTCCCCGATACATTACTGTGTTCCCCCTCACCCTGCCTCTCTCCCCGATACATTACTGTGTTCCCCCTCACATTCTCTCTCCCCGATTCATTATTGTGTTCCCCCGCACTCTCCCACTCTTCCCGATACATTACTGTGTTCCGCCTCCCCATCTCCCTCCCCCAGATATATTACTGTGTTTCCCCTCACCCTCACCCTCTCCCAATACATTACTGTGTTCCCCCTCCCCCTCCCCCTCTCTCACGGATACATTACTGTGTTCCCCCTCACTCTCCCCCTCTCCCCGATACATTAATGTGTTCCCCCTGAACCTGCCCCTCTCCCCGATACATTACTGTGTTCCCCCCACCCTCCCTCTGCCCCGATACATTACTGTGTTCCCCCTCACCCTGCCTCTCTCCCCGATTCATTACTGTGTTCCTCCGCACTCTCCCACTCTTACCGATATTACTGTGTTCCTCCGCACTCTCCCACTCTTACCGATATTACTGTGTTCCCCCTCAACCTCCCTCTCTCCCTGATACATTACTGTGTTCCCCCTCACACTCCACGTCTCCCCAATACATCACTGTGTTCCCCCTCACCCTCCCACTCTCCCTGATACATTACTGTGATCCCCCTCACCCTTCCCCCTCTCCCAATACATTACTGTGTTCCCCCTCAAGCTGCCTCTCTCCCCAATACATTACTGTGTACCCCCTCACCCTGACCCTATCTTCCCGATACATAACCGTGTTCCCCCTCACCCCGATACATTACTGTGTTCCCCCTCACCCTCACCCTCTCCCAATACATTACTGTGTTCCCCCTCCCCCTCCCCCTCTCTCACCGATACATTACTGTGTTCCCCCTCACTCTCCCCCTCTCCCCGATACATTAATGTGTTCCCCCTCACCCTGCCCCTCTCCCCGATACATTACTGTGTTCCCCGTCACGCTCCCTCTCTCCCCGATACATTGCTGTGTTCCCCCGCACTCTCCCACTCTTCCTGATATTACTGTGTTCCCCCTCACTCTGCCCCTCTCCACGATACATTACTGTGATCCCCCTCACCCTTCCCCCTCTCCCCGATGCATTACTCTGATCCCCATCACCATCCCCTCTCTCTCCGATAAATTACTGTGTTCCCCCGCACTCTCCCACTCTTCCCGATATTACTGTGTTCCCCCTCACCCTCCCTCTCTCCCTGATACATTGCTGTGTTCCACCTCACCCTTCCCCCTCTCCCCGATACATTACTGTGATCCCCATCACCATCCCCTCTCTCCCCGATAAATTACTGTGTTCCCCCTCACCCTCCCTCTCCCCGATACATTACTGTGTTCCGCGTCCCCCTCTCCCTCTCCCAGATATATTACTGTGTTCCACGTCTCCCTCTCCCAGATATATTACTGTGTTCCCCCTCACCCTCCCTCTCTCCCCGATACATAACTGTATTCCACCTCACCCTCCCTCTCTCCCCGATACATTACTCTGTTCCCCCTCACCCTGCCTCTCTCCCCGTTACATTACTCTGTTCCCCCTCACCCTGCCTCTCTCCCCGAAACATTACTCTGTTCCCCCTCACCCTTCCTCTCTCCCCGATCCATTAATGTGTTCCCCCGCACTCTAACACTCTTCCCGATATTACTGTGTACCCCCTCACCCTGCCTCTCTCCCCGATATATTACTGTGTTCCCCCTCACCCTCAACCTCTCTCCCCGATACATTACTGTGTTCCCCCTCCCCCTCTCTCCTCGATACATTACTGTGTTCCCCCTCATTCTCCCACTCTCAACCAATACATTACTCTGTTCCCCCTCACCCTCTCTCCCCGATACATTACTGTGTTCCCCCTCACTCTCCCACTCTCCCCGATACATTACTGTGTTCCGCCTCCCCCTCTCCCTCCCCCTGATATATTACTGTGTTCCCCCTCACCCTCACCCTCTCCCAATACATTACTGTGTTCCCCCTCACCCTGCCCCTATCTTCCCGATACATAACCGTGTTCCCCCTCACCCCGATACATTACTGTGATCCCCCTCACCCTCTCTGCCCGATACATTACTGTGTTCCCCCTCACTCTCCCACTCTCCCCGATACATTACTGTGTTCCCCCTGACCCTCTCTCCCCTCTCCATTACTGTGTTCCCCCTCACCCTCTCTCTCTGCCCGATACATTACTGTGTTCCCTCTCACCCTCTCTCCCCGATACATTACTGTGTTCCCCCGCACTCTCCCACTCATCCCGATACATTACTGTGTTCAGCCTCCCCCTCTCCCTCCCCCAGATATATTACTGTGTTCCCCCTCACCCTCACCCTCTCCCAATACATTACTGTGTTCCCCCTCACCCTCCCCCTCTCTCACCGATACATTACTGTGTTCCCCCTCACTCTCCCCTTCTCCCCGATACCTTACTGTGTTCCCCCTCACTCTGCCCCTCTCCCCGATACATTACTGTGTTCCCCCTCACGCTCCCTCTCTCCCCGATCCATTACTGTGTTCCCCCGCACTCTCCCACTCTTCCCGATATTACTGTGTTCCCCCTCACCCTCCCTCTCTCCCTGATACATTGCTGTGTTCCCCCTCACCCTTCCCCCTCTCCCCGATAAATTACTGTGTATACCCGCACCCTGCCGCTGTCTTCCCGATAAATAACCGTGTTCCCCCTCACCCCGATACATTACTGTGTTCCCCCTCACCCTCCCTCTCTCCCCGATACATTACAGTGTTCCCCCTCACCCTCCCTCTCTCCCCGATACATTACTCTGATCCCCATCACCATCCCCTCTCTCCCCGATAAATTACTGTGTTCCCCCTCACCCTCCCTCACCCCGATACATTACTGTGTTCCCCCTCACCCTCCCTCTCTCCCCGATACATTACTGTGTTCCCCCATCACCATCCCCTCTCTCCCCGATAAATTACTGTGTTCCCCCTCACCCTCCCTCACCCCGATACATTACTGTGTTCCCCCTCACCCTCCCTCTCTCCCCGATACATTACTGTGTTCCCCCCTCACCCTCCCCTCTCTCCCCGATACATTACTGTGTTCCTCCTCACCCTCCCTTTCTCCCCGATACATTACTGTGTTCCCCCTCACCCTCCCTCTCTCCCCGATACATTACTGTGTTCCCCCTCACCCTCTCTCACCGATACATTACTGTATTCCCCCTCACTCGACCACTCTCCCCGATACATTACTGTGTTCCCTCTCACCCTCTCTCCCCGATACATTACTGTGTTCAGCCTCCCCCTCTCCCTCCCCCAGATATATTACTGTGTTCCCCGTCACCCTCACTCTCTCCCAATATATTATTGTGTTCCCCCTCCCCCTCCCCCTCTCTCACCGATACATTACTGTGTTCCCCCTCACTCTCTCCCTCTCCCCGATACATTAATGTGTTCCCCCTCACCCTGCCCCTCTCCCCGATACATTACTGTGTTCCCCCTCACCCTGCCCCTCTCCCCGATACATTACTGTGTTCCCCCTCACCCTCCCTCTCTCCCCGATCCATTACTGTGTTCCCCCGCACTCTCCCACTGTTCCCGATATTACTGTGTTCCCCCTCACCCTCCCTCTCTCCCTGATACATTGCTGTGTTCCCCCGCACTCTCCCACTCTTCCTGATATTACTGTGTTCCCCCTCACTCTGCCCCTCTCCCCGATACATTACTGTGATCCCCCTCACCCTTCCCCCTCTCCCCGATACATTACTCTGATCCCCATCACCATCCCCTCTCTCCCCGATAAATTACTGAGTTCCCCCTCCACCCTCCCTCTCCCCGATACATTACTGTGTTCCGCGTCCCCCTCTCCCTCTCCCAGATATATTACTGTGTTCCACGTCTCCCTCTCCCAGATATATTACTGTGTTCCCCCTCACCCTCCCTCTCTCCCCGATACATAACTGCATTCCACCTCACCCTCTCTCTCTCCCCGATACATTACTCTGTTCCCCCTCACCCTGTCTCTCTCCCCGAAACATTACTCTGTTCCCCCTCACCCTTCCTCTCTCCCCGATCCATTAATGTGTTCCCCCGCACTCTCCCACTCTTTCCGATATTACTGTGTACCCCCTCACCCTGCCTCTCTCCCCGATACATGACTGTGTTCCCCCTCACTCCCCCTCTCTCCCCGATACATTACTGTGTTCCCCGTCACCCTGCCTCTCTCCCCGATATATTACTGTGCTCCCCCTCACTCTCCATCTCTCCCCGATACATTACTGTGTTCCCCCTCCCCCTCAACCTCTCTCCCCGATACATTACTGTGTTCCCACTCCCCCTCTCTCCTCGATACATGACTGTGTTCCCCCTCATTCTCCCACTCTCTCCGATGCATTACTCAGTTCCCCCTCACCCTCTCTCCCCGATACATTACTGTGTATAGCCTCCCCCTCTCCCTCCCCCAGATATATCACTGTGTTCCCCCTCACCCTCACCCTCTCCCAATACATTACTGTGTCCCCCCTTACCCTGCCCCTATCTTCTCGATACATAACCGTGTTCCCCCTCACCCCGATACATTACTGTGATCCCCCTCACCCTCCCCCTCTCTCCCCGATACATTACTGTGTTCCCCCTCGCCCTCTCTGCCCGATACATCACTGTGTTCCCCCTCACTCTCCCACTCTCCCCGATACATTACTGTGTTCCCCCTGACCCTCTCTCCCCTATACATTACTGTGTTCCCCCTCACCCTCTCTCCCCGATACATTACTGTGTTCCCCCTCCCCCTCTATCCCCGATACATTACTGTGTTCCCCCTCACCCTCCCTCTCTCCCCGATACATTACTGTGTTCCCCCTCCCCCGCTCACCCCGATACATTACTGCGTTCCCCCTCACCCTTCCCCCTCTCCCCGATACATTACTGTGTTCCACCTCACCCTGGCCGTCTCCCCGATACATTACTGTGTTCCCCACTCACCCTCCCTCTCTCCCCGATACATTACTGTGTTCCACCCTCACCCTTCCCTCTCTCCCCGATACATTACTGTGTTCCACCTCACCCTGGCCGTCTCCCCGATATATTACTGTGTTCCCCACTCACCCTCCCTCTCTCCCCGAGACATTACTGTGTTCCACCCTCACCCTCCCTCTATCCCCGATACATTACTGTGTTCCCCCCTCATCCTGCCTCTCAGCCCGATACATTACTGTGTTCCCCCCTCACCCTTCCCCCTCTGCCCGATACATTACTGTGTTCCCCCTCACACTTCCCCTCTCCCCGATACATTCCTGTGTTCCCCTCACCCTTCACCCTCTCCCCGATACATGACTGTGTTCCCCCTCCCCCTCTCTCCCCGATACATTACTGTGTTCCCCCTCAACCTCCCTCTCTCCCCCATACATTACTGTGTTCCCCCTCCCCCTCTCACCCCGACACATTACTGTGTTCCCCCTCATTCTCCATCTCTCCCCGATACATTACTGTGTTCCCCCTCACCCTCCCTCTCTCCCCGATACATTACTGTGTTCCCCCTCACCCTGCCCCCTTTCCCCGATACATTACTGTGATCCCCCTGAACCTGCCCCTCTCCCCGATACATTACTGTGTTCCCCCGCACTCTCCCACTCTTCCCGATACATTACTGTGTTCCGCCTCCCCATCTCCCTCCCCCAGATATATTACTGTGTTTCCCCTCACCCTCACCCTCTCCCAATACATTACTGTGTTCCCCCTCCCCCTCCCCCTCTCTCACGGATACATTACTGTGTTCCCCCTCACTCTCCCCCTCTCCCCGATACATTAATGTGTTCCCCCTGAACCTGCCCCTCTCCCCGATACATTACTGTGTTCCCCCCACCCTCCCTCTGCCCCGATACATTACTGTGTTCCCCCTCACCCTGCCTCTCTCCCCGATTCATTACTGTGTTCCTCCGCACTCTCCCACTCTTACCGATATTACTGTGTTCCTCCGCACTCTCCCACTCTTACCGATATTACTGTGTTCCCCCTCAACCTCCCTCTCTCCCCAATACATCACTGTGTTCCCCCTCACCCTCCCACTCTCCCTGATACATTACTGTGATCCCCCTCACCCTTCCCCCTCTCCCAATACATTACTGTGTTCCCCCTCAAGCTGCCTCTCTCCCCAATACATTACTGTGTACCCCCTCACCCTGCCCCTATCTTCCCGATACATAACCGTGTTCCCCCTCACCCCGATACATTACTGTGTTCCCCCTCACCCTCCCCTCTCTCCCCGATACATTACTGTGTTCCTCCTCACCCTCCCTTTCTCCCCGATACATTACTGTGTTCCCCCTCACCCTCCCTCTCTCCCCGATACATTACTGTGTTCCCCCTCACTCGACCACTCTCCCCGATACATTACTGTGATCCCTCTCACCCTCTCTCCCCGATACATTACTGTGTTCCCCCGCACTCTCCCACTCATCCCGATACATTACTGTGTTCAGCCTCCCCCTATCCCTCCCCCAGATATATTACTGTGTTCCCCCTCACCCTCACCCTCTCCCAATACATTACTGTGTTCCCCCTCACCCTCCCCCTCTCTCACCGATACATTACTGTGTTCCCCCTCACTCTCCCCCTCTCCCCGATACATTAATGTGTTCCCCCTCACCCTGCCCCTCTCCCCGATACATTACTGTGTTCCCCGTCACGCTCCCTCTCTCCCCGATACATTGCTGTGTTCCCCCGCACTCTCCCACTCTTCCTGATATTACTGTGTTCCCCCTCACTCTGCCCCTCTCCCCGATACATTACTGTGATCCCCCTCACCCTTCCCCCTCTCCCCGATGCATTACTCTGATCCCCATCACCATCCACTCTCTCTCCGATAAATTACTGTGTTCCCCCGCACTCTCCCACTCTTCCCGATATTACTCTGTTCCCCCTCACCCTCCCTCTCTCCCTGATACATTGCTGTGTTCCACCTCACCCTTCCCCCTCTCCCCGATACATTACTGTGATCCCCCTCACCCTTCCCCCTCTCCCCGATACATTACTCTGATCCCCATCACCATCCCCTCTCTCCCCGATAAATTACTGTGTTCCCCCTCACCCTCCCTCTCCCCGATACATTACTGTGTTCCGCGTCCCCCTCTCCCTCTCCCAGATATATTACTGTGTTCCACGTCTCCCTCTCCCAGATATATTACTGTGTTCCCCCTCACCCTCCCTCTCTCCCCGATACATAACTGTATTCCACCTCACCCTCCCTCTCTCCCCGATACATTACTCTGTTCCCCCTCACCCTGCCTCTCTCCCCGATACATTACTCTGTTCCCCCTCACCCTGCCTCTCTCCCCGATACATTACTCTGTTCCCCCTCACCCTTCCTCTCTCCCCGATCCATTAATGTGTTCCCCCGCACTCTCCCACTCTTCCCGATATTACTGTGTACCCCCTCACCCTGCCTCTCTCCCCGATATATTACTGTGTTCCCCCTCACCCTCCCTCTCTCCCCGATACATTACTGTGTTCCCCCTCCCCCTCAACCTCTCTCCCCGATACATTACTGTGTTCCCCCTCCCCCTCTCTCCTCGATACATTACTGTGTTCCCCCTCATTCTCCCACTCTCAACCAATACATTACTCTGTTCCCCCTCACCCTCTCTCCCCGATACATTACTGTGTTCCCCCTCACTCTCCCACTCTCCCCGATACATTACTGTGTTCCGCCTCCCCCTCTCCCTCCCCCTGATATATTACTGTGTTCCCCCTCACCCTCACCCTCTCCCAATACATTACTGTGTTCCCCCTGACCCTGCCCCTATCTTCCCGATACATAACCGTGTTCCCCCTCACCCCGATACATTACTGTGATCCCCCTCACCCTCTCTGCCCGATACATTACTGTGTTCCCCCTCACTCTCCCACTCTCCCCGATACATTACTGTGTTCCCCCTGACCCTCTCTCCCCTATACATTACTGTGTTCCCCCTCACCCTCTCTCTCTGCCCGATACATTACTGTGTTCCCTCTCACCCTCTCTCCCCGATACATTACTGTGTTCCCCCGCACTCTCCCACTCATCCCGATACTGTGTTCAGCCTCCCCCTCTCCCTCCCCCAGATATATTACTGTGTTCCCCCTCACCCTCACCCTCTCCCAATACATTACTGTGTTCCCCCTCACCCTCCCCCTCTCTCACCGATACATTACTGTGTTCCCCCTCACTCTCCCCCTCTCCCCGATACCTCACTGTGTTCCCCCTCACTCTGCCCCTCTCCCCGATACATTACTGTGTTCCCCCTCACGCTCCCTCTCTCCCCGATCCATTACTGTGTTCCCCCGCACTCTCCCACTCTTCCCGATATTACTGTGTTCCCCCTCACCCTCCCTCTCTCCCTGATACATTGCTGTGTTCCCCCTCACCCTTCCCCCTCTCCCCGATAAATTACTGTGTTTCCCCGCACCCTGCCGCTGTCTTCCCGATAAATAACCGTGTTCCCCCTCACCCCGATACATTACTGTGTTCCCCCTCACCCTCCCTCTCTCCCCGATACATTACAGTGTTCCCCCTCACCCTCCCTCTCTCCCCGATACATTACTGTGATCCCCCTCACCCTTCCCCCTCTCCCCGATACATTACTCTGATCCCCGTCACCATCCCCCCTCTCCCCGATAAATTACTGTGTTCCCCCTCACCCTCCCACTCCCCGATACATTACTGTGTTCCGCGTCCCCCTCTCCCTCTCCCAGATATATTACTGTGTTCCACGTCTCCCTCTCCCAGACATATTACTGTGTTCCCCCTCACCCTCCCTCTCTCCCCGATACATAACTGTATTCCACCTCACCCTCCCTCTCTCCCCGATACATTACTCTGTTCCCCCTCACCCTGCCTCTCTCCCCGAAACATTACTCTGTTCCCCCTCACCCTTCCTCTCTCCCCGATCCATTAATGTGTTCCCCGCACTCTCCCACTCTTCCCGATATCACTGTGTACCCCCTCACCCTGCCTCTCTCCCCGATATATTACTGTGTTCCCCCTCACCCTCCCTCTCTCCCCGATACATTACTGTGTTCCCCCTCCCCCTCAACCTCTCTCCCCGATACATTACTGTGTTCCCCCTCCCCCTCTCTCCTCGATACATTGCTGTGTTCCCCCTCATTCTCCCACTCTCAACCAATACATTACTCTGTTCCCCCTCACCCTCTCTCCCCGATACATTACTGTGTTCCCCCTCACTCTCCCACTCTCCCCGATACATTACTGTGTTCCGCCTCCCCCTCTCCCTCCCCCTGATATATTACTGTGTTCCCCCTCACCCTCACCCTCTCCCAATACTTTACTGTGTTCCCCCTCCCCCTCAACCTCTCTCCCCGATACATTACTGTGTTCCCCCTCCCCCTCTCTCCTCGATACATTGCTGTGTTCCCCCTCATTCTCCCACTCTCAACCAATACATTACTCTGTTCCCCCTCACCCTCTCTCCCCGATACATTACTGTGATCCCCCTCACCCTCTCTGCCCGATACATTACTGTGTTCCCCCTCACTCTCCCACTCTCCCCGATACATTACTGTGTTCCCCCTGACCCTCTCTCCCCTATACATTACTGTGTTCCCCCTCACCCTCTCTCTCTGCCCGATACATTACTGTGTTCCCTCTCACCCTCTCTCCCCGATACATTACTGTGTTCCCTCTCACCCTCTCTCCCCGATACATTACTGTGTTCCCCCGCACTCTCCCACTCATCCCGATACATTACTGTGTTCAGCCTCCCCCTCTCCCTCCCCCAGATATATTACTGTGTTCCCCCTCACCCTCACCCTCTCCCAATACATTACTGTGTTCCCCCTCACCCTCCCCCTCTCTCACCGATACATTACTGTGTTCCCCCTCACTCTCCCCCTCTCCCCGATACCTTACTGTGTTCCCCCTCACTCTGCCCCTCTCCCCGATACATTACTGTGTTCCCCCTCACGCTCCCTCTCTCCCCGATCCATTACTGTGTTCCCCCGCACTCTCCCACTCTTCCCGATATTACTGTGTTCCCCCTCACCCTCCCTCTCTCCCTGATACATTGCTGTGTTCCCCCGCACTCTCCCACTCTTCCCGATATTACTGTGTTCCCCCTCACCCTCCCTCTCTCCCTGATACATTGCTGTGTTCCCCCTCACCCTTCCCCCTCTCCCCGATAAATTACTGTATATCCCCGCACCCTGCCGCTGTCTTCCCGATAAATAACCGTGTTCCCCCTCACCCCGATACATTACTGTGTTCCCCCTCACCCTCCCTCTCTCCCTGATACATCACAGTGTTCCCCCTCACCCTCCCACTCTCCCTGATACATTACTGTGATCCACCTCACCCTTCCCCATCTCCCAATACATTACTGTGTTCCCCCTCAAGCTGCCTCTCTCCCCAATATATTACTGTGTTCCCCCTCACTCTCCCCCTCTCCCCGATACATGACTGTGTTCCCCTGACCCTGCCCCTATCTTCCCGATACATAACCGTGTTCCCCCTCACCCCGATACATTACTGTGTTCCCCCTCACCCTCCCTCTCTCCCCGATACATTACTGTGTTCCCCCCTCACCCTCCCCTCTCTCCCCGATACATTACTGTGTTCCTCCTCACCCTCCCTTTCTCCCCGATACATTACTGTGTTCCCCCTCACCCTCCCTCTCTCCCCGATACATTACTGTGTTCCCCCTCACCCTCTCTCACCGATACATTACTGTGTTCCCTCTCACCCTCTCTCCCCGATACATTACTGTGTTCCCCCTCACCCTCCCTCTCTCCCCGATACATTACTGTGTTCCCCCGCACTCTCCCACTCATCCCGATACATTAATGTGTTCCCCCTCACCCTGCCCCTCTCCCCGATACATTACTGTGTTCCCCCTCACCCTGCCCCTCTCCCCGATACATTACTGTGTTCCCCCTCACCCTCCCTCTCTCCCCGATCCATTACTGTGTTCCCCCGCACTCTCCCACTCTTCCTGATATTACTGTGTTCCCCCTCACCCTTCCCCCTCTCCCCGATACATTACTCTGATCCCCATCACCATCCCCTCTCTCCCCGATAAATGACTGAGTTCCCCCTCACCCTCCCTCTCCCCGATACATTACTGTTTTCCGCGTCCCCCTCTCCCTCTCCCAGATATATTACTGTGTTCCACGTCTCCCTCTCCCAGATATATTACTGTGTTCCCCCTCACCCTCCCTCTCTCCCCGATACATAACTGCATTCCACCTCACCCTCCCTCTCTCCCCGATACATTACTCTGTTCGCCCTCACCCTGCCTCTCTCCCCGAAACATTACTCTGTTCCCCCTCACCCTTCCTCTCTCCCCGATCCATTAATGTGTTCCCCCGCACTCTCCCACTCTTTCCGATATTACTGTGTACCCCCTCACCCTGCCTCTCTCCCCGATACATGACTGTGTCCCCCCTCACTCCCCCTCTCTCCCCGATACATTACTGTGTTCCCCGTCACCCTGCCTCTCTCCCCGATACATGACTGTGTTCCCCCTCACTCCCCCTCTCTCCCCGATACATTACTGTGTTCCCCGTCACCCTGCCTCTCTCCCCGATATATTACTGTGTTCCCCCTCACCCTCCCTCTCTCCCCGAGACATTACTGTGTTCCCCCTCCCCCTCAACCTCTCTCCCCGATACATTACTGTGTTCCCACTCCCCCTCTCTCCTCGATACATTACTGTGTTCCCCCTCATTCTCCCACTCTCTCCGATACATTACTCTGTTCCCCCTCACCCTCTCTCCCCGATACATTACTGTGTTCCCCCTCACTCTCCCACTCTCCCCGATACATTACTGTGTTCCCCCTCACACTCTGTCTCCCAGATTCATTACTGTGTTCCCCCGCACTCTCCCACTCTTCCCGATACATTACTGTGTTCCGCCTCCCCCTCTCCTTCCCCCAGATATATTACTGTGTTCCCCCTCACCCTCACCCTCTCCCAATACATTACTGTGTTCCCCCTCACCCTGCCCCTATCTTCCCGACACATAACCGTGTTCCCCCTCACCCCGATACATTACTGTGATCCCCCTCACCCTCCCCCTCTCTCCCCGATACATTACTGTGTTCCCCCTCACCCTGCCCCTCTCCCCGATATATTACTGTGTTCCCCCTCACCCTCCCTCTCTCCCCGATACATTACTGTGTTCCCCCTTATTCTCCATCTCTCCCCGATACATTACTGTATTCCCCCTCACCCTTCTCCCTCTCCCCGAGACATTATTGCGTTCCCCCCTCACCCTCCCTCTCTCCCCGAGACATTACTGTGTTCCCCCCTCACCCTGACCCTCTCCACGATACATTACTGTGTTCCCCCCTCACCATCCCTCTCTCCCCGATACATTACTGTGTTCCCCCTCCCCCTCTCTCCCCGATACATTCCTGTGTTCCCCCTCACCTTCTCCCTCTCCCCGATACATTACTTTGTTCCCCCTCACCCTTCCCTGTCTCCCCGATACATGACTGTGTTCCCCCTCCCCCTCTCTCCCCGATACATTACTGTGTTCCCCCTCACCCTCCCTCTCTCCCCGATACATTACTGTGTTACCGCTCCCCTTCTCACCCCGATACATTACTGTGTTCCCCCTCATTCTCCATCTCTCCCCGATACATTACTGTGTTCCCCCTCACAATCCCCCCTTTCGCCGATACATGACTGTGTTCCCCCTTCCCCCTCTCCCCGATACATTACTGTGTTCCACCTCACAATTCCCCCATTCGCCGATGCATGACTGTGTTCCCCCTCCCCCTCTCTCCCCGATACATTCTTGTCTTCCCCCTCACCCTTCCCCCTTTCCCCGATGCATTACTGTGTTCCCCATCACCCTCACTCTCTCCCCGATACAATACTGTGTTCCCCCTCACCCTCCCTCTCTCCCCGATACATTACTGTGTTCCCACCTCACCCTGCCCCTCTCTCCGATATATTACTGTGTTCCCCCTCACCCTCACTCTCTCCCCGATATATTACTGTGTTCCCCCTCACCCTCCCCCTCTCCCCGATACATTACTGTGTTCCCACCTCACCCTGCCCCTCTCCCCGATATATTACTGTGTTCCCCCTGACCCTCCCTCTCTCCCCGATACATTACTGTGTTCCCCCTCATTCTCCATCTCTCCCCGATACATTACTGTATTCCCCCTCACCCTTCTCCCTCTCCCCGATACATTACTGTGTTCCCCCTCACCCTCCCTCTCCCCCCGATGCATGACTGTGTTCCCCCTCCCCCTCTCTCCCCGATACATTACTATGTTCCCCCTCACCCTCCCTCTCCCCCCGATACATTACTGTGTTCCCCCTCCCCCTCTCACCCCGAGACTTTACTGTGTTCCCCCTCATTCTCCATCTCTCCCCGATACATTACTGTGTTCCCCCTCACCCTTCCCCATCTCCCCGACACATGACTGTGTTCTACCTCCCCCTCTCTCCCCGATACATTCCTGTGTTCCCCCTCACCCGTCCCCCTTTCCCCGATACATTACTGTGTTCCACCTCACCCTGCCCCTCTCCCCGATATATTACTGTGTTCCCCCTCACCCTCCCCCTCTCTCACCGATACATTACTGTGTTCCCCCTCACTCTCCCCCTCTCCCCAATACATTAATGTGTTCCCCCTCACCCTGCCCCTCTCCCCGATACATTACTATGTTCTCCCTCACCCTCCCTCTCTCCCCGATCCATCACTGTGTTCCCCCGCACTCTCCCACTCTTCCCGATATTACTGTGTTCCCCCTCACCCTCCCTCTCTCCCTGATACATTGCTGTGTTCCCCCGCACTCTCCCACTCTTCCTGATATTACTGTGTTCCCCCTCACTCTGACCCTCTCCCCGATACATTACTGTGATTCCCCTCACCCTTCCCCCTTTCCCCGATACATTACTCTGATCCCCATCACCATCCACTCTCTCCCAGATAAATTACTGTGTTCCCCCTCACCCTCCCTCTCCCCGATACATTACTGTGTTCCGCGTCCCCCTCTCCCTCTCCCAGATATATTACTGTGTTCCACGTCTCCCTCTCCCAGATATATTACTGTGTTCCCCCTCACCCTCCCTCTCTCCCCGATACATAACTGCATTCCACCTCACCCTCCCTCTCTCCCCGATACATTACTCTGTTCCCCCTCACCCTGCCTCTCT
Organism: Heptranchias perlo; assembly: GCF_035084215.1. Taxonomy (NCBI): domain Eukaryota; kingdom Metazoa; phylum Chordata; class Chondrichthyes; order Hexanchiformes; family Hexanchidae; genus Heptranchias; species Heptranchias perlo. Next base: position 2,276,284 of record NC_090359.1, read on the forward strand.
CCCCGATACATTACTCTGTTCCCCCTCACCCTGCCTCTCTCCCCGATACATTACTCTGTTCCCCCTCACCCTGTCTCTCTCCCCGATACATTACTCTGTTCCCCCTCACCCTTCCTCTCTCCCCGATCCATTAATGTGTTCCCCCGCACTCTCCCACTCTTCCCGATATTACTGTGTTCCCCCTCACCCTGCCTCTCTCCCCGATACATTACTGTGTTCCCCCGCACTCCCCCTCCCTCCCCGATACATTACTGTGTTCCCCCTCACCCTGCCTCTCTCCCCGATACATTACTGTGTTCCCCCTCCCCCTCCACCTCTCTCCCCGATACATTACTGTGTTCCCCCTCCCCAACTCTCCTCGATACATTACTGTGTTCCCCCTCATTCTACCACTGTCTCCGATACATTACTGTGTTCCCACTCACCCTCCCCCTCTCCCCGATACAATACTGTGTTCCCACCTCACCCTGCCCCTCTCCTCGATATATTACTGTGTTCCCCCTCACCCTCCCTCTCTCCCCGATACATTACTGTGTTCCCCCTCATTCTCCATCTCTCCCCGATACATTACTGTGTTCCCCCTCACCCTTCCCCCTCTCCCCGAAACATTAATGTGTTCCCCCTCACCCGCCCTCTCTCCCCGACACATTACTGTGTTCCCCTTCACCCTCCCTCTCTCCCCGATATATTACTGTGTTCCCCCTCCCCCTCCACCTCTCTCCCCGATACATTACTGTGTTCCCCCTCCCCCTCTCTCCTCGATACATTACTCTGTTCCCCTCACTCTCCCTCTCTCCCCCATACATTACTGTGTTCCCCCTCACCCTCTCTCTCTCCCCGATACATTACTGTGTTCCCCTTCACCCTCCCTCTCTCCCCGACACATTACTGTGTTCCCCTTCACCCTCCCTCTCTCCCCGATACATTACTGTGTTCCCCTTCACCCTCCCTCTCTCCCCGATACATTACTGTGTTCCCCCTCACTCTCCCACTCTCCCCGATACATTACTGTGTTCCCCCTCACCCACTCTCCCCTATACATGACTGTGTTCTCCCTCACTCTCCCACTCTCCCCGATACATTACTGTGTTCCTCCTCACCCTCCCACTCTCCCCGATACATGACTGTGTTCCCCCTCCCCCGCTCACCCCGATACATTACTGTGTTCCTCCTCACCCTCCCACTCTCCCCGATACATTATTGTGTTCCCCCTCACCCTTCCCCCTTTCCCCGAAACATTACTGTGTTCCCTCTCACCCTTCCCCCTTTCCCCGATACATTACTGTGTTCCCCCTCACCCTTCCCTCTCTCCCCGATACATTACTGTGTTCCACCTCACCCTGGCCATCTGCACGATATATTACTGTGTTCCCCACTCACCCTGCCTCTCAGCACGATACATTACTGTGTTCCCCCCTCAGCCTTCCCCCTCTGCCCAATACATTACTCTGTTCCCCCTCACCTTCCCCCTCTCCCCGATACATTCCTGTGTTCCACTCACCCTTCACCCTCTCCCCGATACATTACTGTGTTCCTCCTCACCCTTCCCGATCGCCCCGATGCATGACTGTGTTCCCCCTCCCCCTCTCTCCCCGATACATTCCTGTGTTCCCCCTCACCCTGCCTCTCTCCCCGATACATTACTGTGTTCCCCGTCCCCCTCTCTCCTCGATACATTACTGTGTTCCCCCTCATTCTCCCACTCTCTCCGATACATTACTGTGTTCCCCCTCACCCTACCCCTCTCCCCGATACATTACTGTGATCCCCATCACCATCCCCTCTCTCCCCGATATATTACTCTGTTCCCCCTCACTCACCCTCTCTCCCCCATATATTACTGTATTCCCCCTCACCCTTCCCCCTCTCCCCGATGCATTCCTGTGTTCCCCCTCACACTTCCCCCTTTCCCCGATACATTACTGTGTTGCCCCTCACCCTTCCCTCTCTCCCCAATACATTACTGTGTTCCCACTTCCCCTCTCTCCCCGAAACATTACTGTGTTCCCCGTCACCCTCCCTCTCTCCATGATACATTACTTTGTTCCCCCTCCCCCTCTCACCACGATACATGACTGTGTTCCCCCTCCCCCTCTCTCCCCGATACATTACTGTGTTCCCCCTCACCCTCCCTCTCTCCCCGATACATTGCTGTGTTCCCCCTCCCCCTCTCACCCCGATACATTACTGCGTTCCCCCTCACCCTTCTCCCTCTCCCCGATACATTACTGTGTTCCACCTCACCCTGGCCGTCTCCCCGATATATTACTGTGTTCCCCCCTCCCCCTCCCTCTCTCCCCGAGACATTACTGTGTTCCACCCTCACCCTCCCTCTCTCCCCGATGCATTACTGTGTTCCCCCCTCACCCTGCCTCTCTCCCTGATACATCACTATGATCCCACTCACCCGACCCCCTCTACCCGATACATTACTGTAATCCCCATCACCATCCCCTCTCTCCCCGACATCTTACTCTGTTCCCCATCACCCTCCCTCTCTCCGCGATACATTACTGTGTTACCCCTCACGTTCTCTCCCCGATACATGACTGTGTTCCCCCTCACTCTCCCTCTCTCCCCGATGCATTACTGTGTTCCCCCTCACCCTCCCACTCTCCCCGATACATTACTGTGTTCCCCCTCCCCCGCTCCACCCCGATACATTACTGCGTTCCCACTCATTCTCACCCTCTCCCCGATACATTACTGTGTTCCCCCTCACCTTTCCCCCTCTCCGCGATACATTCCTGTGTTCCCCCTCACCTTTCCCCCTCTCCGCGATACATTACTGTGTTCCCCCTCACCCTTCCCTCTCTCCCCGATACATTACTGTGTTCCACCTCACCCTGGCCGTCTCCCCGATATATTACTGTGTTCCCCACTCACCCTCCCTCTCTCCCCGAGACATTACTGTGTTCCCCCCTCACCCTGCCTCTCAGCCCGATACATTACTGTGTTCCCCCCTCACCCTTCCCCCTCTGCCCGATACATTACTGTGTTCCCCTCTCACCCTTCCCCCTCTCCCCGATACATTCCTGTGTTCCCCTCACCCTTCACCCTCTCCCCGATACATGACTGTGTTCCCCCTCCCCCTCTCTCCCCGATACATTACTGTGTTCCCCCTCAACCTCCCTCTCTCCCTGATACATAACTGTGTTCCCCCTCCCCCTCTCACCCCGACACATTACTGTGTTCCCCCTCATTCTCCATCTCTCCCCGATACATTACTGTGTTCCCCCTCACCCTTCCCCCTCTCCCCGATACATTACTGTGCTCCCTCTCCACCTCTCTCCCCGATACATTCCTGTGTTCCCCCTCACCCTGCCCCTCTCCCCGATATATTACTGTGTTCCCCCTCACCCTCACTCTCTCCCCGATATAATGCTGTGTTCCCCCTCACCCTCCCTCTCTCCCCGATACATTACTGTGTTCCCACCTCACCCTCCCTCTCTCCCCGATACATTACTGTGTTCCCACCTCACCCTCCCTCTCTCCCCGATACATTACTGTGTTCCCCCTCACCCTCCCTCTCTTCCCGATACATTACTGTGTTCCCACCTCACCCTCCCTCTCTCCCCGATACATTACTGTGTTCCCACCTCACCCTGCCCCTCCCTCCGATATATTACTGTGTTCCGCCTCACCCTCACTCTCTCCCTGATATATTACTGTGTTCCCCCTCACCCTCCCTATCTCCCCGATACATGACGGTGTCCCCGCTCCCCCTCTCTCCCCGATACATTACTGTGTTACCCCTCACCCTCACTCTCTCCCCGATACAATACTGTGTTCCCCCTCCCTCTCTCACCCCGATACATTACTGTGTTCCCCCTCCCTCTCTCTCCCCGATACATTACTGTGTTCCTCCTTACCCTCCCTCTCTCCCCGATACATTACTGTGTTCCCCTCCCCCTCTCTCCCCGATACATTACTGTGTTCCCCCTCACCCTTTCCCCTCTCCCCGATACATTACTGCGTTCCCCCTCACCCGACCCTATCTACTCTCTCCCCGATACATTACTGTGTTACCCCTCACCCTCACTCTCTCCCCGATACAATACTGTGTTCCCCCACCAACTCACCCCGATACATTACTGTGTTCCCCTTCCTCCACTCTGCCCGATACATTACTGTGTTCCTCCTCACCCTCCCTCTCTCCCCGATACATTACTGTGTTCCCCCTCACCCTCCCTCTCTCCCCGATAAATTCCTGTGATCCCCCTCACCCTCCCCCTCTCCCCGATACATCACTGTGTTCCCCCTCTCCCTTCCCCCTCAACCCGATACATTACTCTGATGCCCATTACCATCCCCTCACTCCTCGATACATTACTCTGTTCCCCTCACTCTCACTCTCTCCCCCATACATTACTGTGTTCCCCCTCACCATCTCTCTCTCCCCGATACATTACTGTGTTCCCCTTCACCCTCCCTCTCTCCCCGACACATTACTGTGTTCCTTTTCACCCTCCCTCTCTCCCCGATACATTACTGTGTTCCCCCTCACTCTCCCACTCTCCCCGATACATTACTGTGTTCCCCCTCCCCCTCTCACCACGATACATGACTGTGTTCCCCCTCCCTCCCCCTCTCCCCCCTATACATTATTGTGTTCCCCCACACCCTGCCTCTCTCCCTGATACATTACAGTGTTCCTCCTCCCCCTCCCCCTCTCTTCACGATACATTACTGTGTTCCCCCTCTCTCCCCGATACATTACTGTGTTCCCCCTCACCCTTCCCTCTCTCCCCGATACATTACTGTGTTCCCCCTCACCCTCTCTCCCCTATACATGACTGTGTTCCCCCACACTCTCCCCGATACATTACTGTGTTCCTCCTCACCCTCCCTCTCTCCATGATACATTACTGTGTTCCCCCTCCCCCTCTCACCACGATACATGACTGTGTTCCCCCTCCCTCCCCCTCTCTCCCCGATACATTACTGTGTTCCCCCACACCCTCCCTCTCTCCCCGATACATTACTGTGTTCCCCCTCCCCCTCTCCCCGATACATTACTGTGTTCCCCCTCACCCTCCCTCTCTCCCCGATACATAACCGTGTTCCCCCTCACCCCGATACATAACTGTATTCCCCCTCACCCTCACTCTCTCCTCGATACATTGCTGTGTTCCTCCTCACCCTCCCACTCGCCCCGATACATTACTCGGCTCCCCCTCACCCTGCCTCTCTCCCTGATACATTACAGTGTTCCTCCTCCCCCTCCCCCTCTCTTCACGATACATGACTGTGTTCCCCCTCTCTCCCCGATACATTACTGTGTTCCCCCTCACCCTTCCCTCTCTCCCCGATACATTACTGTGTTCCCCCCTCACCCTCCCCCTCTCCCCGAGACATGACTGTGTTCCCCCCTCACCCTCCCTCTCTCCCCGATACATTACTGTGTTCACCCCTCACCTGCCTCTCTCCCCGATACGTTACTGTGTTCCCCCTCATTCTCCCTCTCTCCCCGATATATTACTGTGTTCCCCCTCACCCTTCCCCCTCTCCCCGATACATTACTGTGTTCCCCCTCAACCTTCCCCCTCTCCCCGATACGTTCCTGTGTTCCCCTCACCCTTCACCCTCTCCCCAATACATTACTGTGTTCCCCCTCACCCTTCCCTCTTTCCCCGATATATTACTGTGTTCCTCCTCACCCTCACTCTCTCCCCGATACATTACTGTGTTCCCCCTCACCCTACCCCCTCTACCCGATACATTACTGTGATTACCATCACCATCCCCTCTCTCCCCGATATATTACTCTGTTCCCCCTCACTCTCCCTCTCTCCCCCATACATTACTGTGTTCCCCCTCACCCTCTCTTCCCAGATACATTACTTTGTTCCACCTCACCCTCTCTCCCCGATACATTACTGAGTTCCCCCTCACCCTCTCCCCCCTATACATTACTGTGTTGCCCCTCACCCTCCCACTCTCCCCGATACATTACTCGGTTCCCCCTCACCCTGCCTCTCTCCCCGATACATTGCTGTGTTCCTCCTCCCCCTCCCCCTCTCTCCACGATACATTACTGTGTTCCCCCTCCCCCTCTCTCCTCGATACATTACTGTGTTCCACCTCACCCTCCCGCTCTCCCCGATACATTACTGTGTTCCCCCTCATTCTCCCACTCTCCCCGATACATTACTGTGTTCCCCCTGACCCTCCTTCTCTCCCCGATACATTACTGTGTTCCCCCTCCCCCTCTCACCCCGATACATTACTGTGTTCCCACTCATTCTCCCAATCTCCCCGATACATTAATGTGTTCCCCCTCACCCTTCCCCCACTCCCCGATACATTCCAATGTTCCCACTCACCCTTCCCCCACTCCCCGATACATTAATGTGTCCCCCCTCACCCTCCCTCTCTCCCCGATACATTACTGTGTTCCACCTCACCCTCCCTCTCTCCCCGTTATATTACTGTGTACGCCCCTTACCCTCCCTCTCTCCCCGTTATATTACTGTGTACCCCCCTTACCCTCCCTCTCTCCCCGAGACATTACTGTGTTCCCCCTCACCCTCCCTCTCTCCCCGATACATAACCGTGTTCCCCCTCACCCGGATACATAACTGTATTCCCCCTCACCCTCACTCGCTCCTCGATACATTGCTGTGTTCCTCCTCACCCTCCCACTCTCCCCGATACATTACTCGGCTCCCCCTCACCCTGCCTCTCTCCCTGATACATTACAGTGTTCCTCCTCCCCCTCCCCCTCTCTTCACGATACATTACTGTGTTCCCCCTCCCCCTCTCTCCCCGATACATTACTGTGTTCCCCCTCACCCTTCCCCCTCTCCCAGATACATTACTGTGTTCCCCCCTCACCCTCCCTCTCTCCCCGAGACATGACTGTGTTCCCCCCTCACCCTCCCTCTCTCCCCGATACATTACTGTGTTCACCCCTCACCCTGCCTCTCTCCCCGATACGTTACTGTGTTCCCTTTCACCCTCCCCCTCTCCCCGATACATTACTTTGTTCCCCCTCACCCTCTCTCCCCGATACATTACTTTGTTCCACCTCACCCTCTCTCCCCGATACATTACTTTGTTCCACCTCACCCTCTCTCCCCTATACATTACTGTATTCCCCCTCACCCTCCCCCTCTCCCCGATACATTGCTGTGTTCCCCCTCACCCTCTCTCCCCGATACATTACTCGGTTCCCCCTCACCCTCCCCCTCACCCCGATACATAACTGTATTCCCCCTCACCCGAACTCTCTCCCCGATACATTGCTGTGTTCCCCCTCAACCTCCCTCTCTCCCCGATACATTACTGTGTTCCCCCTCACCCTCACCCCCCGATACATTACTGTGTTCCCCCTCACCCTCCAACTCTCCCCGATACATTACTCGGTTCCCCCTCACCCTGCCTCCCTCCCCGATACATTGCTGTGTTCCTCCTCACCCTTCCCCTCTCTCCACGATACATTACTGTGTTCCCCCTCATTCTCCCAACTCTCCCCGATAAATTACTGTGTTCCCCCTGACCCTCCTTCTCTCCCCGATACATTACTGTGTTCCCCCTCCCCCTCTCACCCCGATACATTACTGTGTTCCCACTCATTCTCCCACTCTCCCCGACACATTAATGTGTTCCCCCCTCACCCTGCCTCTCTCCCCGATACATTCCAATGTTCCCACTCACCCTTCCCTCTCTCCCCGATACATTAATGTGTTACCCCCTCACCTTCCCTCTCTCCCCGATACATTCCAATGTTCCCACTCACCCTCCATCTCTCCCCGAGACATTACTGTGTTACCCCCCTCACCCTGCCTCTCTCCCCGATACATTACTGTGTTCCCCCTCATTCTCCCTCTCTCCCCGATACATTAATGTGTCCCCCCTCACCCTCCCTCTCTCCCCGAGACATTACTGTGTTCCCCCCTCACCCTGCCCCTCTCCCCGTTATATTACTGTGTACGCCCCTCACCCTCCCTCTCTCCCCGATACATGACTGTGTTCCCCCCTCACCCTGCCTCTCTCCCTGATACATTACAGTGTTCCTCCTCCCGCTCCCCCTCTCTTCACGATACATTACTGTGTTCCCCCTCCCCCTCTCTCCCCGATACATTACTGTGTTCCCCCTCACCCTTCCCCCTCTCCCAGATACATTACTGTGTTCCCCCCTCACCCTCCCTCTCTCCCCGAGACATGACTGTGTTCCCCCCCTCACCCTCCCTCTCTCCCCGATACATTACTTTGTTCACCCCTCACCCTGCCTCTCTCCCCGATACGTTACTGTGTTCCCCCTCATTCTCCCTCTCTCCCCGATATATTACTGTGTTCCCCTCACCCTTCACCCTCTCCCCAATACATTACTGTGTTCCCCCTCACCCTTCCCTCTTTCCCCGATACATTACTGTGTTCCACCTCACCCTGCCTCTCTCCCCGATACATTACTGTGTTCCCCCTCACCCTCACTCTCTCCCCGATACATTACTGTGTTCCACCTCACCCTCACTCTCTCCCCGATACATCACTGTGTTCCCCCTCCCCCTCCCCCTCTCCCCGATACATCACTGTGTTCCCCCTCATCCTACCCCCTCTACCCGATACATTACTCTGATCCCCATCACCATCCCCTCTCTCCCCGATATATTACTCTGTTCCCCCTCACTCTCCCTCTCTCCCCGATCCATCACTGTGTTCCCTTTCACCCTCCCCCTCTCCCCGATACATTACTGTGTTCCCCCTCACTCTCCCCCTCTCCCCGATACATTACTGTGTTCCCCTTCACCCTGCCTCTCTCCCCGAGACATCACTGTGTTCCCCCTCACTCTCCCCCTCTCCCCGATATGTTACTGTATTCCCACTCACCCTGTCTCTCTCCCCGATACATTACTGTGTTCCCCCTCACCCTCACCCTCTCTCCCCGATACATTACTGTGTTCCCCCTCACCCTGCCTCTCTCCCCGATACATTACTTTGTTCCCCCTCACTCTCCGACTCTCCCCGATACATTACTGTGTCCCCCCTCACCCTCTCTCCCCGATTCATTACTGTGTTCCCCCTCACCCTCCCTCTCTCCCCGATAAATTCCTGTGTTCCCCCTCACCCTGCACCTCTCCTCGATACATTAGTGTTCCCCCTCACCATTCCTCTCTCTCCGATACATTACTGTGTTGCCCCTCCCCCTCCCCCTCTCTCACCGATACTTTACTGTGTTCCCCCTCCACCTCTCTCCCAGATACATTACTGTGTTCCCCCCTCACCCTCCCTCTGTCCCCGATACATTGCTGTGTTCCCCTCACTCTCCCCCTCTCCCCGATACATTACTGTTTTCCCCCTCACCCTCCCTCTGTCCCCGATACATTGCTGTGTTCCCCTCACTCTCCCCCTCTCTCCGATACATTGCTGTGTTCCCCTCACTCTCCCCCTCTCCCCGATACATTACTGTTTTCCCCCTCACCCTCCCTCTGTCCCCGATACATTGCTGTGTTCCCCTCACTCTCCCCCTCTCTCCGATACATTACTGTGCTCCCCCTCACTCTGCCCCTCTCCCCGATACATAACTGTGATCCCCATCACCATCCCTGCTCTCCCCGATAAATTACTGTGTACCCCGGCACCCTGCCGATGTCTTCCCGATACATAACCGTGTTCCCCCTCACCCCGATACATTACTGTGTTCCCCCTCACTCTCTGACTCTCCCCGCAACATTACTGTGTTCCCCCTCACCCTCCCTCTCCCGATACATTACTGTGTTCCCCCTCACCCTCCCTCTCCCCGATACATTACTGTGTTCCGCCTCCCCCTCTCCCTCTCCCAGATATATTACTGTGTTCCCCCTCTCCCTCTCCCAGATATGTTACTGTGTTCCCCCTCACCCTCCCTCTCCCCGATACATTACTGTGTTCCGCCTCACTCTCTCCCTCTCCCAAATATATTACTGTGTTCCCCCTCACCCTCTCCCTCTCCCAGATGTGTTACTGTGTTCCATCTCACCCTCCCTCTCTCCCCGATACATTACTGTGTTCCCCCTCACCCTGCCTCTCTCCCCGATACATTAATGTGTTCCCCCTCCCCTCCCCTCTCTCCCCGATATCTTACTGTGTTCCCCCTCCCCCTCCCGCTCTCTCCCGGATACATTACTGTGTTCCCCCTCACCCTCCCTCTCTCCCCGATACATTACTCTGTTCCCCCTCACACTGCCTCTCTCCCCGATACATTACTGTGTTCTCCCTCCCCTCCCCTCTCTCCCCGATATCTTACTGTGTTCCCCCTCCCCGTCCCGCTCTCTCACCGATACATTACTGTGTTCCCCCTCATTCTCCCACTCTCCCATACATTACTGTGTTCCCCCTCACCTTGCCTCTCTCCCCGATACATTACTGTGTTCCCCCTCACCCTCCCTCTCTCCCCGATACATTACTGTGTTCCCCCTCACCCTGCCCCTCTCCCCGATATATTACTGTGTTCCCCCCTCACCCTCTCTCTCTCCCTGAGACATTATTATGTTCCCCCTCACTCTGCCCCTCTCCCCGATACATCACTGTGTTCCCCCTCATTTTCCCTCTCTCCCCGATACATTACTGTGTTCCCCCTCACCCTCCCTCTCTCCCCGATACATAAACGTGTTCCCCCTCACCCCGATACATAACTCTGTTCACCCTCACCCTCACTGTCTCCCCGATACATTACTGTGTTCCCCCTCACCTTCCCATTATCCCCGATATATTACTCGGTTCCCCCTCACCCGATACATTAATGTATTCCCCCTCACCCTACCCTCTCTCCCCGATACATTACTGTGTTCCACCTCACGCTTCCCTCGCCCCCGATACATTACTGTGTTCCCCCTCACCCTCCCCCTCTCTCCACGATACATTACTGTGTTCCCCCTCCCCCTATTTCCCCGATACATTGCTGTGTTCCCCCTCCCCCTCCCACTCTCCCCGATACATTACTCGGTTCCCCCTCACCCTGCCTCTCTCCCCGCTACATTACTGTGTTCCCCCTCACCCTTCCCTCTCTCCCCGATACCTGACTGTGTTCCACCTCACCCTCACTCTCTCCCCGATGCTTTGCTGTGTTCCCCCTCACCCTCCTACTCTCCCCGATACATTACTCGGTTCCCCCTCACCCTGCCTCTCTCTCCGATACATTACTGTGTTCCCGCTCAACTTTCGCCCTCTCCCCGATACATTACTGTGATCCCCCTCACTCTCCGACTCTCCCCGATACATTACTGTGTTCCCCCTCACCGTTCCCTCTCTCCCCGATACATTGCTGTGTTCCATCTCACCCTGCCCCTCTCCCCGATACATTACTGTGTTCCCACTCACCCTGCCCCTCTCCCCGATACATTACTTTGTTCCCCCTCACCCTGCCTCTCTCCCCGATCCATTACTGTGTTCCCCCGCACTCTCCCACTCTTCCCGATATTACAGTGTTCCCCCTCACCCTCCCTCTCTCCCTGATACATTGCTGTGTTCCCCCGCACTCTGCCCCTCTCCCCGATACATTACTGTGCTCCCCCTCACCCTCCCTCTCCCCGATACATTACTGAGTTCCGGCTCCCCCTCTCCCTGATATATTACTGTGTTCCCCCTCTCCCTCGCCCAAATATGTTACTGTGTTCCATCTCACCCTCCCTCTCTCCCCGATACATTACTGTGTTCCCCTTCACCCTCCCACTCTCCCCGATACATTACTATGTTCCCCTTCACCCTCCCTCTCTCCCCGATACATTACTTTGTTCCCCCTCACCCTGCCTCTCTCCCCGATACATTACTGTGTTCCCCCCTCACCCTGCCTCTCTCCCCGATACATTACTGTGTTCCCCCTCACTCCCCCTCTCTCCCCGATACATTGCTGTGTTCCCCCTCACCCTGCCTCTCTCCCCGATACATTACTGTGTTCCCCCTACCCTCCCCTCTCTCCCCGATACCTTACTGTGTTCCCTCTCCCCCTCCCGCTCTCTCCCCGATACATTACTGTGTTCTCCCTCCCCTTCTCTCCCGGATACATTACTGTGTTATCCCTCACCCTCCCACTCTCCCCGATACATTACTGTGTTCCCCCCTCACCTTGCCTCTCTCCCCGATACATTACTGTGTTCCCCCTCACCCTCCCTCTCTCCCCGATACATTACTGTGTTCCCCCCTCACCTTGCCTCTCTCCCCTATACATTACTGTGTTACCCCTCACCCTCCCACTCTCCCCGATACATTACTGTGTTCCCCCCTCACCTTGCCACTCTCCCCGATACATTACTGTGTTTCCCCTCACCCTCCCTCTCTCCCCGATATATTACTGTGTTCCCCCCCTCACCCTCTCTCTCTCCTCGAGACATTACTGTGCTCCCCATCACCCTCCCTCTCCCCGATACATTACTGAGTTCCGGCTCCCCCTCTCCCTGATATATTACTGTGTTCCCCCTCTCCCTCGCACAAATATGTTACTGTGTTCCATCTCACCCTCCCTCTCACCCCGATACATTACTGTGTTCCCCTTCACCCTCACTCTCTCCCCGATACATTACTTTGCTCGCCCACACCCTGCCTCTCTCCCCGATACATTACTGTGTTCCCCTCACTCCCTCTCTCTCCCCGATACATTACTGTGTTCCCCCTACCCTCCCCTCTCTCCCCGATACCTTATTGTGTTCCCTCTCCCCCTCCCGCTCTCTCCCCGATACATCACTGTGTTCCCCCTCATTCTCCCACTCTGCCCGATACATTACTGTGTTCCCCCTCCCCCTCCCCCTCTCCCGGATACATTACTGTGTTACCCCTCACCATCCCACTCTCCCCGATACATTACTGTGTTCCCCCCTCACCTTGCCTCTCTCCCCGATACATTACTGTGTTACCCCTCACCCTCCCACTCTCCCCGATACATTACTGTGTTCCCCCCTCACTTTGCCTCTCTCCCCGATACATTACTGTGTTCCCCCTCACCCTCCCTCTCTCCCCGATACATTACTGTGTTCCCCCTCAACCTCCCTCTCTCCCCGATACATTACTGTGTTCCCCCTCACCCTGCCCCTCTCCCCGATATATTACTGTGTTCCCCCCTCACCCTCTCTCTCTCCCTGAGACATTATTATGTTCCCCCTCACTCTGCCCCTCTCCCCGATACATTACTGTGTTCCCCCTCATTTTCCCTCTCTCCCCGATACATTATTGTGTTCCCCCTCACCCTTCACCCTCTCCCCGATACATTACTGTGTTCCCCCCTCACCCTCCCTCTCTCCCCGATACATAAACGTGTTCCCCCTCACCCCGATACATAACTCTGTTCACCCTCCCCCTCACCCTCCCTCTCTCCCCGATACATAAACGTGTTCCCCCTCACCCTCCCTCTCTCCCCTCACCCTTCCCCCTCACCCTGACTCTCTCCCCGCTACATTACTGTGTTCCCCCTCACCCTTCCCTCTCTCCCCGATACCTGACTGTGTTCCACCTCACCCTCACTCTCTCCCCGATGCTTTGCTGTGTTCCCCCTCACCCTCCTACTCTCCCCGATACATTACTCGGTTCCCCCTCACCCTGCCTCTCTCTCCGATACATTACTGTGTTCCCGCTCAACTTTCGCCCTCTCCCCGATACATTACTGTGTTCCACCTCACCCTCCCTCTCTCCCCGATACAGAACTCTGTTCAACCTCACCCTCCCTCTCTCCCCGATAAATTCCTGTGTTCCCCCTCCCCCTCTCCCCGATACATTACTGTGTTCCCCCTCACCCTTCCCTCTCTCCACGATACATAACTGTGTTCCCACTCACCCTTCCCCCTCTCCACCAATACATTACTGTGTTCCCCATCACCCTTCCCTCTCTCCACGATACATAACTGTGTTCCCCGTCACCCTTCCCCCTCTCCCCGATACATTACTGTGTTCCCCCCTCAACCTGCCTCTCTCCCCGACACATTACTGTGTTCCTCCTCACCCTTCCCCCTCTCCCCGATATATTACTATGATCCCCATCACCATCCCCTCTCTCCCCGATACATTACTCTGTTCCCCCTCACCCTCCCTCTCTCCCCGATACATCACTGTGTTCCCCTTCACCCTCCCTCACTCCCCGATACATTACTGTGTTCCCCCTCACCCTGCCTCTCTCCCCGAGACATTACTGTGTTCCCCCTCACTCTCCCCCTGTCCCCGATACATTACTGTGTTCCCCCTCACCCTGACCCTCTCCCCGATACATTACTTTGTTCCCCCTCACCCTCTCCCACTCTCCCCGATAGATTACTGTGTTGCCCCTCCCCCTCCCCCTCTCTCACCGATACTTTACTGTGTTACCCCTCCACCCCTCTCCCCGATACATCACTGTGTTCCCCCTCATTCTAGCACTCTCCCTGATACATTACTGTATTCCCACTCACCCTGTCTCTCTCCCCGATACATTACTGTGTTCCCCCCTCACCCCGCCTCTCTCCCCGATACATTACTTTGTTCCCCCTCAATCTCCGACTCTCCCCGATACATTACTGTGCTCCCCTTCACCCTCCCTCTCCCCGATACATTACTGAGTTCCGGCTCCCCCTCTCCCTGATATATTACTGTGTTCCCCCTCACCCTCCCTCTCTCCCCGATATATTACTGTGTTCCCCCCCTCACCCTCTCTCTCTCCTCGAGACATTACTGTGCTCCCCATCACCCTCCCTCTCCCCGATACATTACTGAGTTCCGGCTCCCCCTTTCCCTGATATATTCCTGTGTTCCCCCTCTCCCTCGCCCAAATATGTTACTGTGTTCCATCTCACCCTCCCTCTCTCCCCGATACATTACTGTGTTCCCCTTCACCCTCCCTCTCTCCCCGATACATTACTGTGTTCCCCCTCACCCTGCCTCTCTCCCCGATACATTACTGTGTTCCCCCTCACTCCCCCTCTCTCCCCGATACATCATTGTGTTCCCCTTCACCCTCCCTCACTCCCCGATACATTACTGTGTTCCCCCTCACCCTGCCTCTCTCCCCGAGACATTACTGTGTTCCCCCTCACTCTCCCCCTGTCCCCGATACATTACTGTGTTCCCCCTCACCCTGACCCTCTCCCCGATACATTACTTTGTTCCCCCTCACCCTCTCCCACTCTCCCCGATAGATTACTGTGTTGCCCCTCCCCCTCCCCCTCTCTCACCGATACTTTACTGTGTTCCCCCTCCACCCCTCTCCCCGATACATCACTGTGTTCCCCCTCATTCTCCCCCTCTCCCTGATACATTACTGTATTCCCACTCACCCTGTCTCTCTCCCCGATACATTACTGTGTTCCCCCCTCACCCCGCCTCTCTCCCCGATACATTACTTTGTTCCCCCTCACTCTCCGACTCTCCCCGATACATTACTGTGTTCCCCCTCACCCTGCCTCTCTCCCCGATACATTACTTTGTTCCCCCTCACTCTCCGACTCTCCCTGATACATTACTGTGTTCCCCCTCACCCCCCTCTCTCCCCGATACATTACTGTGTTCCCCCTCACTCTCCGACTCTCCCCGATACATTACTGTGTTCCCCCTCACCGTTCCCTCTCTCCCCGATACATTACTGTGTTCCCCCTCACTCTCCGACTCTCCCCGATACATTACTGTGTTCCCCCTCACCATTCCTCTCTCCCCGATACATTACTGTGTTCCCCCTCACTCTCCGACTCTCCCCGATACATTACTGTGTTCCCCCTCACCGTTCCCTCTCTCCCCGATACATTACTGTGTTCCCACTCACCCTCCCTCTCTCCCCGATACATTACTGTGTTCCCCCGCACTCTGCCCCTCTCCCCGATACATTACGGTGCTCCCACTCACCCTGCCTCTCTCCCCGATCCATTACTGTGTTCCCCCGCACTCTCCCACTCTTCCCGATATTACAGTGTTCCCCCTCACCCTCCCTCTCTCCCTGATACATTGCTGTGTTCCCCCGCACTCTGCCCCTCTCCCCGATACATTACTGTGCTCCCCCTCACCCTCCCTCTCCCCGATACATTACTGAGTTCCGGCTCCCCCTCTCCCTGATATATTACTGTGTTCCCCCTCTCCCTCGCACAAATATGTTACTGTGTTCCATCTCACCCTCCCTCTCTCCCCGATACATTACTGTGTTCCCCTTCACCCTCCCTCTCTCCCCGATACATTACTTTGTTCCCCCTCACCCTGCCTCTCTCCCCGATACATTACTGTGTTCCCCCTCACTCCCCCTCTCTCCCCGATACATTGCTGTTTTCCCCCTCACCCTGCCTCTCTCCCCGATACATTACTGTGTTCCCCCTACCCTCCCCTCTCTCCCCGATACCTTACTGTGTTCCCTCTCCCCCTCCCGCTCTCTCCCCGATACATTACTGTGTTCTCCCTCCCCTTCTCTCCCGGATACATTACTGTGTTACCCCTCACCCTCCCACTCTCCCCGATACATTACTGTGTTCCCCCCTCACCTTGCCTCTCTCCCCGATACATTACTGTGTTCCCCCTCACCCTCCCTCTCTCCCCGATACATTACTGTGTTCCCCCCTCACCTTGCCTCTCTCCCCGATACATTACTGTGTTACCCCTCACCCTCCCACTCTCCCCGATACATTACTGTGTTCCCCCCTCACCTTGCCTCTCTCCCCGATACATTACTGTGTTCCCCCTCACCCTCCCTCTCTCCCCGATACATTACTGTGTTCCCCCCTCACCATGCCTCTCTCCCCGATACATTACTGTGTTACCCCTCACCCTCCCACTCTCCCCGATACATTACTGTGTTCCCCGCTCACCTTGCCTCTCTCACCGATACATTACTGTGTTTCCCCTCACCCTCCCTCTCTCCCCGATATATTAATGTGTTCCCCCCCTCACCCTCTCTCTCTCCTCGAGACATTACTGTGCTCCCCATCACCCTCCCTCTCCCCGATACATTACTGAGTTCCGGCTCCCCCTCTCCCTGATATATTACTGTGTTCCCCCTCTCCCTCGCACAAATATGTTACTGTGTTCCATCTCACCCTACCTCTCACCCCGATACATTACTGTGTTCCCCTTCACCCTCACTCTCTCCCCGATACATTACTTTGTTCCCCCACACCCTGCCTCTCTCCCCGATACATTACTGTGTTCCCCTCACTCCCTCTCTCTCCCCGATACATTACTGTGTTCCCCCTCACCCTGCCTCTCTCCCCGATACATCACTGTGTTCCCCCTACCCTCCCCTCTCTCCCCGATACCTTATTGTGTTCCCTCTCCCCCTCCCGCTCTCTCCCCGATACATCACTGTGTTCCCCCTCATTCTCCCACTCTGCCCGATACATTACTGTGTTCCCCCTCCCCCTCCCCCTCTCCCGGATACATTACTGTGTTACCCCTCACCATCCCACTCTCCCCGATACATTACTGTGTTCCCCCCTCACCTTGCCTCTCTCCCCGTTGCATTACTGTGTTCCCCCTCACCCTCCCTCTCTCCCCGATACATTAGTGTGTTCCCCCCTCACCTTGCCTCTCTCCCCGATACATTACTGTGTTACCCCTCACCCTCCCACTCTCCCCGATACATCACTGTGTTCCCCCCTCACTTTGCCTCTCTCCCCGATACATTACTGTGTTCCCCCTCAACCTCCCTCTCTCCCGGATCCATCACTGTGCTCCCCCTCACCCTTCCCCCTCTCCCCAATACATTCCTGTGTTCCCCCTTTCCGTTCCCTCTCTCCCCGATACATTACTGTGTTCCATCTCACCCTGCCCCTCTCCCCGATATATTACTGTGTTCCCCCTCACCCTGCCTCTCTCCCCGATTCATTACTGTGTTCCCCCGCACTCTCCCACTCTTCCCGATATTACAGTGTTCCCCCTCACTCTGCCCCTCTCCCCGATACATTACTGTGATCCCCATCACCATCCCTGCTCTCCCCGATAAATTACTGCGTACCCCCGCACCCTGCCGCTGTCTTCCCGATACATAACCGTGTTCCCCCTCACCCCGATACATTCCAATGTTCCCCCTCACCCTCCCACTCTCCCCGATACATTACTGTGATCCGCCCCTCACCCTCTCACTCTCCCCGAGACATTACTGTGCTCCCCCTCACCCTCCCTCTCCCCGATACATTACTGAGTTCCCCCTCACCCTCCCTCTCCCCGATACATTACTGAGTTCCGGCTCCCCCTCTCCCTGATATATTACTGTGTTCCCCCTCTCCCTCGCCCAAATATGTTACTGTGTTCCATCTCACCCTCCCTCTCTCCCCGATACATTACTGTGTTCCCCCTCACCCTCCCTCTCCCCGATACATTACTGAGTTCCGGCTCCCCCTCTCCCTGATATATTACTGTGTTCCCCCTCTCCCTCGCCCAAATATGTTACTGTGTTCCATCTCACCCTCCCTCTCTCCCCGATACATTACTGTGTTCCCCTTCACCCTCCCTCTCTCCCCGATACATTACTGTGTTCCCCTTCACCCTCCCTCTCTCCCCGATACATTACTGTGTTCCCCTTCACCCTCCCTCTCTCCCCGATACATTACTGTGTTCCCCTTCACCCTCCCTCTCTCCCCGATACATTACTTTGTTCCCCCTCACCCTGCCTCTCTCCCCGATACATTACTGTGTTCCCCCTCACCCTCCCTCTCTCCCCGATACATTACTGTGTTCCCCCCTCACCTTGCCTCTCTCCCCGATACATTACTGTGTTACCCCTCACCCTCCCACTCTCCCCGATACATTACTGTGTTCCCCCCTCACCTTGCCTCTCTCCCCGATACATTACTGTGTTCCCCCTCACCCTCCCTCTCTCCCCGATACATTACTGTGTTCCCCCCTCACCTTGCCTCTCTCCCCGATACATTACTGTGTTACCCCTCACCCTCCCTCTCTCCCCAATACATTAATGTGTTCCCGCTCACCCTTCCCCCTCTCCCCAATGCATTCCTGTGTTCCCCCTTTCCGTTCCCTCTCTCCCCGTTACATTACTGTGTTCCCCCCCTCACCCTCTCTCTCTCCCCGAGACATTACTGTGCTCCCCCTCACCCTCCCTCTCCCCGATACATTACTGAGTTCCGGCTCCCCCTCTCCCTGATATATTACTGTGTTCCCCCTCTCCCTCGCCCAAATATGTTACTGTGTTCCATCTCACCCTCCCTCTCACCCCGATACATTACTGTGTTCCCCTTCACCCTCCCTCTCTCCCCGATACATTACTGTGTTCCCCTTCACCCTCACTCTCTCCCCGATACATTACTTTGTTCCCCCACACCCTGCCTCTCTCCCCGATACATTACTGTGTTCCCCTCACTCCCCCTCTCTCCCCGATACATTACTGTGTTCCCCCTCACCCTGCCTCTCTCCCCGATATATTACTGTGTTCCCCCTACCCTCCCCTCTCTCCCCGATACCTTATTGTGTTCCCTCTCCCCCTCCCGCTCTCTCCCCGATACATTACTGTGTTCTCCCTCCCCTTCTCTCCCCGATACATCACTGTGTTCCCCCTCATTCTCCCACTCTGCCCGATACATTACTGTGTTCCCCCTCACCCTCCCTCTCTCCCGGATACATTACTGTGTTACCCCTCACCATCCCACTCTCCCCGATGCATTACTGTGTTCCCCCCTCACCTTGCCTCTCTCCCCGATGCATTACTGTGTTCCCCCTCACACTCCCTCTCTCCCCGATACATTAGTGTGTTCCCCCCTCACCTTGCCTCTCTCCCCGATACATTACTGTGTTACCCCTCACCCTCCCACTCTCCCCGATACATTACTGTGTTCCCCCCTCACCTTGCCTCTCTCCCCGATACATTACTGTGTTCCCCCTCAACCTCCCTCTCTCCCGGATCCATCACTGTGTTCCCCCTCACCCTTCCCCCTCTCCCCAATACATTCCTGTGTTCCCCCTTTCCGTTCCCTCTCTCCCCGATACATTACTGTGTTCCATCTCACCCTGCCCCTCTCCCCGATAGATTACTGTGTTCCCCCCCTCACCCCCCCTCTCTCCCCGATACATTACTGTGTTCTATCTCACCCTGCCCCTCTCCCCGATATATTACTGTGTTCCCCCTCACCCTGCCTCTCTCCCCGATTCATTACTGTGTTCCCCCTCACCCTCCCTCTCTCCCCGATCCATTACTGTGTTCCCCCGCACTCTCCCACTCTTCCCGATATTACAGTGTTCCCCCTCACTCTGCCCCTCTCCCCGATACATTACTGTGATCCCCATCACCATCCCTGCTCTCCCCGATAAATTACTGTGTACCCCCGCACCCTGCCGCTGTCTTGCCGATACATAACCGTGTTCCCCCTCACCCCGATACATTACTTTGTTCCCCCTCACCCTCCCTCTCTCCCCGATACATAACCGTGTTCCCCCTCACCCCGATACATTACTGTGCTCCCCCTCACCCTCCCTCTCCCCGATACATTACTGAGTTCCGGCTCCCCCTTTCCCTGATATATTACTGTGTTCCCCCCCTCCCTCGCCCAAATATGTTACTGTGTTCCATCTCACCCTCCCTCTCTCCCCGATACATTACTGTGTTCCCCTTCACCCTCCCTCTCTCCCCGATACATTACTGTGTTCCCCTTCACCCTCCCTCTCTCCCCGATACATTACTTTGTTCCCCCTCACCCTGCCTCTCTCCCCGATACATTACTGTGTTGCCCCTCACTTCCCTCTCTCCCCGATACATTACTGTGTTCCCACCTCACCCTCCCCCCTCTCCCCGATACCTTACTGTGTTCCCTCTCCTCCTCCCGCTCTCTCACCGATACATTACTGTGTTCCCCCTCATTCTCCCACTCTCCCCGATACATTACTGTGTTCCCCCTCACCCTCCCTCTCTCCCGGATACATTACTGTGTTACCCCTCACCCTCCCACTCTCCCCGATACATTACTGTGTTCCCCCTCATTCTCCCTCTCTCCCAGATACATTACTGTGTTCCATCTAACTCTGCCCCTCTCCCCGATACATTACTGTGTTCCCCTTCACCCTCCCTCTCTCCCCGATACATTACTGTGTTCCCCCTCACCCTCCCTCTCTCCCCGATACATTACTGTGTTCCATCTCACCCTGCCCCTCTCCCCGATACATTACTGTGTTCCCCCTCACCCTGCCTCTCTCCCCGATACATTACTGTGCTCCCCCCTCACCCTCCCTCTCTCCCCGATACATTACTGTGTTCCCCCCTCACCTTGCCTCTCTCCCCGATACATTACTGTGTTCCCCCTCACCCCCCTCTCTCCCCGATACATTACTGTGTTCCCCCTCACCCTTCCCCCTCTCCCCAATACATTCCTGTGTTCCCCCTCACCGTTCCCTCTCGCCCCGATACATTACTGTGTTCCATCTCACCCTGCCCCTCTCCCCGATATATTACTGTGTTCCCCCCCTCACCCTCTCTCTCTCCCCGAGACATTACTGTGTTCCCCCCTCACCCTCCCTCTCTCCCCGATACATTACTGTGTTCCCCCTCATTCTCCCTCTCTCCCAGATACATTACTGTGTTCCATCTCACTCTGCCCCTCTCCCCGATACATTACTGTGTTCCCCCTCACCCTCCCTCTCTCCCGGATACATTACTGTCTTCCCCCTCACCCTCCCTCTCTCCCCGATACATTACTGTGTTCCCCCCTCAACCTGCCTCTCTCCCCGATACCTTACTGTGTTCCACCTCACCCTCCCTCTCTCCCCGATACATTACTGTGTTCCCCCTCACCCTCCCTCTCTCCCCGATACATGACTGTGTTCCCCCCTCAACCTGCCTCTCTCCCCGATACATTCCTGTGTTCCTCCTCACCCTCACTCTCTCCCCGATAAATTCCTGTGTTCCCCCTCCCCCTCCCCCTCTCCTCGATACATCACTGTGTTCCCCTTCACCCTCCCTCTCTCCACGATACTTCACTGTGTTCCCCCTCACCCTCCCTCTCTCCCCGATACATTACTGTGTTCCCCCTCACCCTCCCTCTCTCCCCGATACATTACTGTGTTCCCCCCTCAACCTGCCTCTCAACCCGATACATTGCTGTGTTCTTCCTCACCCTCACTCTCTTCCCCATACATTACTGTGTTCCCCCTCACCCTTCCTCTCTCCCCGATAAATTCCTGTGTTCCCCCTCACCCTCCCCCTCTCCTCGATACATCACTGTGTTCCCCTTCACCCTTCCCCCTCTCCCCGATACATTACTCTGTTCCCCCTCACTCTCCCTCTCTCCCCGATACATAACTGTGTTCCCCTTAACCCTCCCTCTCTCGCCGATACATTACTGTGTTCCCCCTCACTCCGCCTCTCTCCCCGAGACATGACTGTGTTCCCCCTCAATCTCCCCCTCTCCCCGATACATTACTGTGTTCCCCCTCACCCTGACCCTCTCCCCGATACATTACTGTGTTCCGCCTCACCCTCACCCTCCATCCCTGATACATTACTGTGTTCCCCCTCACCCTGCCTCTCTCCCCGATACATTGTTGTGTTCCCCCTCACCCTCTCTCCCCGATTCATTACTGTGTTCCCCCTCACCCTCCCCCCGATAAATTCCTGTGTTCCCCCTCACCCTCCCTCTCGCCCCGATAAATTCCTGTGTTCCCCCTCACCCCCCTCTCTCCCCGATACATTACTGTGTTCCCACTCACCCTCCCTCTCTCCCCGATACATTCCTGTGTTCCCCCTCACCCTCACCCTCTCTCCCCGATACATTACTTTATTCCTCCTCACCCTGCACCTCTCCTCGATACATTCGTGTTCCCCCTCACCATTCCTCTCTCCGCGATACATTACTGTGTTGACCCTCCCCCTCCCCCTCTCTCACCGATACTTTACTGTGTTCCCCCTCCACCCCTCTCCCCGATACATTACTCTGTTCCCCCTCACTCTCCCCCTCTCCCCGATACATTACTGTGTTCCCCTTCACGCTCCCTCTCTCCCCGATATTTACTGTGTTCCCCCTCACCCTGCCTCTCTCCCCGAGACATTACTGTGTTCCCCCTCACTCTCCCCCTCTCCCCGATACATTACTGTGTTCCCGCTCACCCTGACCCTCTCCCCGATACATTACTGTGTTCTCCCTCACTCTCCCCCTCTCCCTGATACATTACTGTATTCCCACTCAGCCTGTCTCTCTCCCCGATACATTACTCTGTTCCCCCTCACTCTCCCTCTCTCCCCGATACATTACTGTGTTCCCCTTAACCCTCCCTCTCTCTCCGATACATTACTGTGTTCCCCTTAACCCTCCCTCTCTCTCCGATACATTACTGTGTTCCCCCTCACTCCGCCTCTCTCCCCGAGACATGACTGTGTTCCCCCTCAATCTCCCCCTCTCACCGATACATGACTGTGTTCCCCCTCACCCTGACCCTCTCCCCGAAACATTACTGTGTTCCGCCTCACCCTCACCCTCCATCCCTGATACATTACTGTGTTCCCCCTCACCCGGCCTCTCTCCCCGATACGTTAATTTGTTCCCCCTCACTCTCCTACTCTCCCCGATACATTACTGTGTTCCCCTCACACTTCCTCTCTCCTCGATACATTACTGTGTTCCCCCTCACCCTCTCGCCCCGATAAATTCCTGTGTTCCCACTCACCCTCCCTCTCTCCCCGATACATTACTTTATTCCTCCTCACCCTGCACCTCTCCTCGATACATTCGTGTTCCCCCTCACCATTCCTCTCTCCCCGATACATTACTGTGTTGCCCCTCCCCCTCTCTCACCGATACTTTACTGTGTTCCCCCTCCACCCCTCTCCCCGATACATTACTCTGTTCCCCCTCACTCTCCCTCTCTCCCCGATACATTACTGTGTTCCCCTTCACGCTCCCTCTCTCCCCGATATTAACTGTGTTCCCCCTCACCCTGCCTCTCTCCCCGAGACATTACTGTGTTCCCCCTCACTCTCCCCCTCTCCCCGATACATTACTGTGTTCCCGCTCACCCTGACCCTCTCCCCGATACATTACTGTGTTCTCCCTCACTCTCCCCCTCTCCCTGATACATTACTGTATTCCCACTCACCCTGTCTCTCTCCCCGATACATTACTGTGTTCCCCCTCACCCTGCCTCTCTCCCCGATACATTACTTTGTTCCCCCTCACTCTCCGACTCTCCCCGATACATTACTGTGTTCCCCCTCACCCTGCCTCTCTCCCCGATACATTACTTTGTTCCCCCTCACTCTCCGACTCTCCCTGATACATTACTGTGTTCCCCCTCACCCCCCTCTCTCCCCAATACATTACTCTGTTCCCCCTCACCATTCCTCTCTCCCCGATACATTACTGTGTTCCCCCTCACTCTCCGACTCTCCCCGATACATTACTGTGTTCCCCCTCACCCTGCCTCTCTCCCCGATACATTACTTTGTTCCCCCTCACCCTGCCTCTCTCCCCGATACATTACTGTGTTCCCCCTCACCCCCCCTCTCTCCCCAATACATTACTCTGTTCCCCCTCACCATTCCTCTCTCCCCGATACATTACTGCGTTCCCCCTCACTCTCCGACTCTCCCCGATACATTACTGTGTTTCCCCTCACCCTCCCTCTCTCCCCGATACATTCCTGTGTTCCCCCTCAGCGTTCCCTCTCTCCCCGATACATTACTGTGTTCCATCACACTCTGCCCCTCTCCCCGATACATTGCTGTGTTCCCCTCACTCTCCCACTCTTCCCGATATTACAGTGTTCCCCCTCACTCTGCCCCTCTCCCCGATACATTACTGTGATCCCCATCACCATCCCTGCTCTCCCCGATACATTACTGTGATCCCCATCACCATCCCTGCTCTCCCCGATAAATTACTGTGCACCCCCGCACCCTGCCGCTGTCTACCCGATACATAACCGTGTTCCCCCTCACCCCGATACATTACTGTGTTCCCCCTCACTCTACCCCTCTCCCCGATACATTACTGTGCTCCCCCTCACCCTCCCTCTCCCCGATACATTACTGTGTTCCGCCTCCCCCTCTCCCTGATATATGACTGTGTTCCCCCTTTCCCTCGCCCAGATATGTTACCGTGTTCCATCTCACCCTCCCTCTCTGCCCGATACATTCCTGTGTTCCTCCTCACCCTCCCTCTCTCCTCGATACATTACTGTGTTCCGCCTCACTCCGCCTCTCTCCCCGAGACATGACTGTGTTCCCCCTCAATCTCCCCCTCTCCCCGATACATTACTGTGTTCCCCCTCACCCTTCCCCCTTTCCCCGATACATTACTGTGTTCCCCCTCACCCTGACCCTCTCCCCGATACATTACTGTGTTCCCCCTCACCCTGACTCTCTCCCTGATACATTACTGTGTTCCGCCTCACCCTCACCCTCTCTCCCCGATACATTACTGTGTTCCCCCTCACACTTCCTCTCTCCCCAATACATTAAAGTGTCCCACCTCACCCTCTCTCCCCGATACATTCGTGTTCCCCCTCACCATTCCTCTCTCCCCGATTCATCACTGTGTTCCCGCTCACCCTTCCCCCTCTCCCCGATACATTACTATGATCCCCATCACCATCCCCTCTCTCCCCGATACATTACTCTGTTCCCCCTCACTCTCCCTCTCTCCCCGATACATTACTGTGTTCCCCTTCACGCTCCCTCTCTCCCCGATATTTACTCTGTTCCCCCTCACTCTCCCCCTCTCCCCGATACATTACTGTGTTCCCACTCACCCTGTCTCTCTCCCCGATACATTACTTTGTTCCCCCTCACTCTCCGACTCTCCCCGATACATTACTGTGTTCCCCCTCACCCTGCCTCTCTCCCCGATACATTACTTTGTTCCCCCTCACTCTCCGACTCTCCCTGATACATTACTGTGTTCCCCCTCACCCCCCCTCTCTCCCCAATACATTACTCTGTTCCCCCTCACCATTCCTCTCCCCCCGATACATTCCTGTGTTCCCCCTCAGCGTTCCCTCTCTCCCCATACATTGCTGTGTTCCATCACACCCTGCCCCTCTCCCCGATACATTACTGTGTTCCCCCTCACCCTGCCCCTCTCCCCGATACATTACTGTGTTCCCCCTCACCCTGCCTCTCTCCCCGATTCATTACTGTGTTCCCCCTCACCCTCCCTCTCTCCCCGATCCATTACTGTGTTCCCCCGCACTCTCCCACTCTTCCCGATATTACAGTGTTCCCCCTCACTCTGCCCCTCTCCCCGATACATTACTGTGATCCCCCTCACCCTTCCCCCTCTCCCCGATACATTACTGTGATCCCCATCACCATCCCTGCTCTCCCCGATAAATTACTGTGTACCCCCGCACCCTGCCGCTGTCTTCCCGATACATAACCGTGTTCCCCCTCACCCCGATACATTATTTTGTTCCCCCTCACTCTCCGACTCTCCCCGATACATTACTGTGTTCCCCCTCACTCTACCCCTCTCCCCGATACATTTCTGTGCTCCCCCTCACCTTCCCTCTCCCCGATACATTACTGTGTTCCGCCTCCCCCTCTCCCTGATATATTACTGTGTTCCCCCTCTCCCTCGCCCAGATATGTTACTGTGTTCCATCTCACCCTCCCTCTCTCCCCGATACATTACTGTGTTCCCCCCTCAACCTGCCTCTCTCCCCGATACATTCCTGTGTTCCTCCTCACCCTCACTCTCTCCCCGATAAATTCCTGTGTTCCCCCTCACCCTCTCCTCGATACATCACTGTGTTCCCCCTCACCCTTCCCCCTCTCCCCGATACATTACTATGATCCCCATCACCATCCCCTCTCTCCCCGATACATTACTATGTTCCCCCTCACTCCGCCTCTCTCCCCGAGACATGACTGTGTTCCCCCTCAATCTCCCCCTCTCCCCGATACATTACTGTGTTCCCCCTCACCCTGACCCTCTCCCCGATACATTACTGTGTTCTCCCTCACTCTCCCCCTCTCCCCGATACATTGCTGTATTCCCCCTCACCCTCACCCTCTCTCCCTGATACATTACTGTGTTCCCCCTCACCCTCACCCTCTCTCCCTGATACATTACTGTGTTCCCCCTCACCCTGCCTCTCTCCCCGATAGGTTACTTTGTTCCCTCTCACTCTCCTGCTCTCCCCGATACATTACTGTGTTCCCCCTCACACTTCCTCTCTCCCCGATACATTGCTGTGTTCCCCCTCACCCTGCCTCTCCCCAATACATTACAGTATCCCACCTCACCCTCTCTCCCCGATTCATTACTGTGTTCCCCCTCACCCCGATAAATTCCTGTGTTCCCCCTCACCCTCCCTCTCGCCCCGATAAATTCCTGTGTTCCCCCTCACCCCCCTCTCTCCCCGATACATTGCTGTGTTCCCCCTCACCCTCCCTCTCTCCCCGATACATTACTGTGCTCCCCCTCACCCTCCCTCTCTCCCCAATAGATTACAGTATCCCACCTCACCCTCTCTCCCCGATTCATTACTGTGTTCCCCCTCACCCCGATAAATTCCTGTGTTCCCCCTCACCCTCCCTCTCGCCCCGATAAATTCCTGTGTTCCCCCTCACCCCCCTCTCTCCCCGATACATTCCTGTGTTCCCCCTCACCCTCTCCCCGATACATTACTGTGTTCCCCCTCACCCTTCCTCCACCTCCCCCATAAACAAGTGTTTACCCACTCGTATTGCCCCTCTCTCCTTCATACACTCGTGTGAACCCAATCACCCTAGCCCCTTGCATCCCTTTTGTCTGGAATAATGTGTCCCCCTCTCATCCTTCCAATCTCCCTGCTGCACCAGCATTTACCCACTCACTGCCCCTATCTCCCTGAAGCACTAATGTGTACCTCCTCACCCTGCCTCGCCCTCTACTGGATGGATTGGACAGTACCTGCTAGGTCCCCGTCTTGACTGGTGGGAGTGGACAGTACCCGGTGGGCACGACTCTGCACTGGGGGGAGTGGACAATACCCGCTGGGCACGACTCTGCACTGGGGGGAATGGACAGTACCCGGTGGGCACGACTCTGCACTGGGGGGAGTGGACAATACCCGCTGGGCACGACACTGCACTGGGGGGAATGGACAGTACCCGCTGGGCACGACTCTGCACTGGGGGGAGTGGACAGTACCCGCTGGGCACGACACTGCACTGGGGGGAATGGACAGTACCCGCTGGGCACAACTCTGCACTGGGGGGAGTGGACAGTACCCGCTGGGCACGACTCTGTACGGGGGGAGTGGACAGTACCCGCTAGGCACGACTCTGCACTGGGGGGAGTGGACAGTACCCGCTGGGCACGACTTTGTTCAGGGGGGAGTGGACAGTACCCACTGGGCACGACTCTGCACTGGGGGGAGTGGACAGCACCCGCTGGGCACGACTCTCCACTGGGGGGAGTGGACAGTACCCGCTGGGCACGAGTCTGCACTGGGGGGAGTGGACAGTACCCGCTGGGCACGAGTCTGCACTGGGGGGAGTGGACAGTACCCGCTGGGCATGGCACTGCACTGGGGGGAGTGGACAGTACCCGCTGGGCACGACTCTGTACAGGGGGGAGTGGACAGTACCCGCTGGGCACGACTCTGCACTGGGGGGAGTGGACAGTACCCGCTGGGCACGACACTGCACTGGGGGGAGTGGACAGTACCCGCTGGGCACGACTCTGTACAGGGGGGAGTGGACAGTACCCGCTGGGCACGACTCTGCAGTGGGGGGAGTGGACAGTACCCGCTGGGCACGACACTGCACTGGGGGGAGTGGACAGCACCCGCTGGGCACGACTCTGCACTGGGGGGAGTGGACAGTACCCGCTGGGCACGACTCTGCACTGGGGGAGTGGACAGTACCCGCTGGGCACGACTCTGCACTGGGGGGAGTGGACAGTACCCGCTGGGCACGACTCTGCACTGGGGGAGTGGGCAGTACCCGCTGGGCACGACTCTGCACTGGGGGGAGTGGACAGTACCCGCTGGGCACGACTCTGCACTGGGGGAGTGGACAGTACCCGCTGGGCACGACTCTGCACTGGGGGGAGTGGACAGTACCCGCTGGGCACGACTCTGCACTGGGGGGAGTGGACAGTACCCGCTGGGCACGACTCTGCACTGGGGGGAGTGGACAGTACCCGCTGGGCACGACTCTGCACTGGGGGGAGTGGACAGTACCCGCTGGGCACGACTCTGCACTGGGGGGAGTGGACAGTACCCGCTGGGCACGACTCTGCACTGGGGGGAGTGGACAGTACCCGCTGGGCACGACTCTGCACTGGGGGGAGTGGACAGTACCCGCTGGGCACGACTCTGCACTGGGGGGAGTGCACAGTACCCGCTGGGCACGACTCTGCACTGGGGGGGAGTAAAAACCAGTTCACACAGTAAAAACACATTTATTTCAGTGAAACCTTTATTGCTTTAGGCAAACTGTCACCCTCACCCCTTGCTCCACACCCACTCCCCTCACCCACTCCCACACCCCTCACCCACTCCCACACCCACTCCCACACCCCTCACCCACTCTCCCCTCACCCACTCCCACACCCCTCACCCACACCCCTCACCCACTCCCTCACACACTCCCACTCCCCTCACCCACTCCCACACCCCTCACCCACTCCCACACCCCTCACCCACACCCCTCACACACTCCCTCACACACTCCCACTCCCCTCACCCACCCCTCATCCACTCCCACACCCCTCACACAGTCCCACACCCACTCCCTCACACAGTCCCACTCCCACACCCCTCACCCACTCCCACACCCCTCACCCACTCTCCCCTCACCCACTCCCACACCCCTCACACACTCTCCCCTCACCCACTCCCACACCCCTCACACACTCTCCCCTCACCCACTCCCACACCCCTCACCCACTCCCACACCCCTCACCCACTCCCACACCCCTCACCCACTCCCACACCCCTCACCCACTCCCACACCCCTCACCCACTCCCACACCCCTCACACACTCTCCCCTCACCCACTCCCACACCCCTAACTCACTCCCACTCCCACGTGTCTCTGCTGTGTGTTCATGGACTGGTGCTGCTTTGGGAGCTGGTGCAGTTCTCACCACTGACAGACACACACACACCAAACACACACGCACACAGATGCATGCGCACTTACGGACACGCACACGCACACATACATACTCAAACACACAATTGGAAGAGAAGGCCATGGGTTCAGGTGAATTAACTGGCAGAATCACCAACTAAAAACTGCCCGGCATTCCATTAAACCACACGAGTATCGAACTCAAGAGTCGTCCTCCTCCCCGACACAGTCGTGTTTACTCCCACATCGTGCTCCTCGCCCTGATAAACTTGTGTTCTCCCTCACCCTGCCACTCTCTCCGATAGTGTTTACCCCCTCACCCTGCATCTCTCCCCAATACACTAGTGTGTACTCCCTCACTCAATACACTAGTGTGTACTCCCTCACTCAATACACTAGTGTGTACTCCCTCACTCAATACACTAGTGTGTACTCCCTCACTCAATACACTAGTGTGTACTCCCTCACTCAATACACTAGTGTGTACCCTCATCCCGCTCCACTCAACGATATACTAGTGTACACCCCCTGAATCTGCCCCACCTCCCTGATACACGAGTGTGCTCCCTCGTCCTGCCCCTCGCCCTGATACACTACTGCACACACTCACCCTGCCCCTCACCCTGATACACTAGTGCATTCCCTCACTCTGCCCATCGCCGATACACAAGTGTACTCCCTCACCCTGATACACGAGCATACTGCCTCACCATGCCCCTCACCCTCATACACAAGTGTACTCGCTCACCCTGATACACTCGTGTACTCGCTCACCCTGATACACGAGTGTACTCCCTCACCCTGCCCCTCGCTCTGATACACTAGTGTACTCCCTCACCCTGCCCATCGCCCTGATACACTAGTGCACACACTCAGCCTGATACACTCGTGTACTCACTCACCCTGATACACTAGTATACTCCCTCACCCTGCCCCTCGCCCTGATACACTAGTGCACACACTCAGCCTGATACACTCGTGTACTCACTCACCCTGATACACTAGTATACTTCCTCACCCTGCCCCTCGCCCTGATACACTAGTGCACACATTCACACTGCCCCTCACCCTGATGCACTAGTGTACTCCCTCACACTGATACACTAGCATACTCCCTCATCATGCCCCTCACCCTGATACACAAGTGTACTCCCTCGCCCTGATACACGAGTGTACTCCCTCATCCTGCCCATCGCCGATACACTACTGCACACACTCACCCTGATACACGAGTGTACTCCCTCACACTGCCCCTCGCCCTGATACACTAGTGTACTCCCTCACCCTGCCCCTCGCCCTGATACACTAGTGTACTCCCTCACCCTGCCCCTCGCCCTCGTACACTAGGTACACCCTCACCCTGCCCCTCGCCCTCGTACACTAGGTACACCCTCACCCTGCCCCTCGCCCTCATACACTATTGTACTCCCTCACCCTGCCCCTCGCCCTGATACACTAGTGTACTCCCTCACACTGCCACTCGCCCTGATACACGAGTGTACTCCCTCACCCTGCCCTGATACACGAGTGTACTCCCTCACCCTGCCCCTCGCCCTGATACACGAGTGTACTCCCTCGCCCTGATGCACGAGTGTACTCCCTCACCCTGATACACGAGTATACTCCCTCACCCTGCCCCTCGCCCTGATGCACGAGTGTACTCCCTCACCCTGATACACGAGTATACTCCCTCACACTGCCACTCGCCAATACACGAGTGTACTCCCTCACCCTGATACACGAGTGTACTCCCTCCCCTTCGCCCTGATACACTAGTGTGCACCCTCACCCTGCCCCTCGCCCTCGTACACTAGGTACACCCTCACCCTGCCCCTCGCCCTCATACACTATTGTACTCCCTCACCCTGCCCCTCGCCCTGATACACTAGTGTACTCCCTCACCCTGCCCCTCGCCCTGATACACTAGTGTACTCCCTCACACTGCCACTCGCCCTGATACACAAGTGTACTCCCTCACCCTGCCCCTCGCCCTGATACACGAGTGTACTCCCTCACCCTGCCCATCGCCCTGATACACGAGTGTACTCCCTCGCCCTGATGCACGAGTGTACTCCCTCACCCTGATACACGAGTATACTCCCTCACCCTGCCCCTCGCCCTGATACACGAGTGTACTCCCTCACCCTGATACACGAGTATACTCCCTCACCCTGCCCCTCGCCCTGATGCACGAGTGTACTCCCTCACCCTGATACACGAGTATACTCCCTCACACTGCCACTCGCCAATACACGAGTGTACTCCCTCCCCTTCGCCCTGATACACTAGTGTGCACCCTCACCCTGCCCCACTAGTGTACTCCCTCACCCTGACACACTGGTGTACTCCCTCACCCTGCCACACTAGTGTACATCCCTCACCCTGATACACTAGTGTACTCCCTCACCCTGATACACTAGTGTACTCCCTCACCCTGATACACTAGTGTACTCCCTCACCCTGACACACTGGTGTACTCCCTCACCCTGATACACTGGTGTACTCCCTCACCCTGATACACTAGTGTACTCCCTCACCCTGCTCCTCGCCCTGATACACTCGTGTACATCCTCACCCTGCCACACTAGTGTACTCCCTCACCCTGATACACTAGTGTACTCCCTCACCCTGCCCCTCGCCCTGATACACTAGTGTACATCCTCACCCTGCCACACTAGTGTACTCCCTCACCCTGATACACTCGTGTACTCCCTCACCCTGATCCACGAGTGTATTCCCTCACCCTGCTCCTCGCCCTGATACACTCGTGTACTCCCTCACCCTGATACACTAGTTTACTCCCTCACCCTGCTCCTCGCCCTGATACACTAGTGTACTCCCTCACCCTGATACACTAGTTTACTCCCTCACCCTGCTCCTCGCCCTGATACACTAGTGTACATCCTCACCCTGCCACACTAGTGTACTCCCTCACCCTGATACACTAGTGTACACCTGCACCCTTCCCCTCACCCTGATACACTAGTGTACTCCCTCACCCTGATCCACGAGTGTATTCCCTCACCCTGATACACCAGTGTACTCTTGCACCCTCCCCCTCACCCTGATACACTAGCGTACTCCCGCATCCTGCCCCTCACCCTGATACACTCGTGTACTCCCTCACCCTGCCCCTCGCCCTGATACACCAGTGTGCTCCCTGGTCCTGCCCCTCGCCCTGACACACTCGTGTACTCCCTCACCCTGCCCCTCGCCGATACACGAGTGTACTACCTCACCCTGATACACTAGTGCACTCACTGGCCCTGCCCCTCGCCCTGACACACTAGTGTACTCCCTCACCCTGTCCCTTGCCCTGATACACTAGTGTACTCCCTCACCCTGCCCCTCACTGATACACTAGTGTACTCCCTCACCCTGCCCCTCGCCCTGATACACTAGTGTACTCCCTCACCGATACACTAGTGTACTCCCTCACCCTGATACACTAGTGTACTCCCTCACCCTGATACACTCGTGTACTCCCTCACCCTGCCCCTCGCCCTAATACACTAGTGAACTCCCTCGACATGCCCCTCGCCCTGATACACGAGTGTTCATTATTGTGGTCCCCCTCACCCTCTCTCCCCGATAAATTACTTTGTTCCCCCTCACCCTGCCCCTCTCCCTTTGTCACACTAATGCATACCCCTTCATCCTGGCCAATCTCCTGATAGACTCGTGTATACTGTCTCACTTGCCCCCCCCCCCCCACCTCGACAAACTAGTATCTGCCCCCTCACCGTGCCCCTTCTCTCCGTTCTAGTGTACCCCCTTATCCTGGCCAAACTCCCGATACTCGTCTCTACCCATTACCCCCTCACCCTGCCCCACCCTCTCCCCAATGTGCTAGTCTGTACCCCCTCACCCTGCCCCACCCTCTCCCCAATGCGCTAGTCTGTACCCCCTCACCCTGCCCCACCCTCTCCCCAATGCGCTAGTCTGTACCCCCTCACCCTGCCCCACCCTCTCCCCAATGCGCTAGTCTGTACCCCCTCACCCTGCCCCACCCTCTCCCCAATGCGCTAGTCTGTACCCCCTCACCCTGCCCCACCCTCTCCCCAATGCACTAGTCTGTACCCCCTGACCTTGGCTGCCTGTTGCTCCTCGATACACTGGCTGTCCTCTCATCCTGCCCATCCCACCCCTTTGAAAAGGGGCCCTGGTCCACCGCCTGTCACGTCTCAAACTATTACAGCACAGGAGGTTTCTGGAGTCAGAACATTCAGCTCAATTCTGATTGATCAGTAAGCGTTCATTGAGGTGGAGATCTGAGGCATCCTGAGGGGATTTGTGAGAGGAGTGAGGGCTCCCTGTGGGTTAGTTTGTCTGATTGAAGGTGAAAGGCTGGACTGTCAGCTTGCAGTTTACATCAATACTGTTGACATGGGCAGCTGGCAGTGTGCCCTGCTCATGCCCAGTTGTTGCCTCATCTCTCACAATGCCAGAGCCCATAGAGCAGTCACCGCCATAGCCCGACGGAGATGGTGATGGTGACGGAATGGCCCAGGGCTGGCAGTGATGAACCACATTCAGCAGCTGCAACCCAGGTCTCCACTTGGTGCAATCCTTCTCCTTCCACAGCAGCTTCTCTCTGAATGTTTGTTCTGTTGGTTATTTGTTTGTGAGGAGAGTGCCACTTGTAGACTGGCACTGCCCACTGTGTGCTTGTCAACGCCTCTGATAATCAGCACCAGTGCAGTGATCAGCACAAAGCATCCAAGGTACTGCCGGTCAGGTCAGTGTTGGCACCTGATGTCCCTCACGACAGGTCCTTGCTCTTGCAGCGTCCCTGGGCTTTATGTGGGCATCGCAGGGGCTGGCCGCAGGGTCGCTTCACGTACGGTTTGCCGCACTCGCAGATACACAGGATATCCTCCTCAATTTGCTCCATCCCCTCGGCAGCAGGAGCTCCGTCCTGCCCGGGTTCCCCCGCCTCCTGCTGAGCCGCTGGGCACTTGTGCCTCTTCAGGGTGGAGGACTGGGTGAAGGATTTGCAGCACAGCTGGCAGGTGTAGGGCTTCTCCCCAGTGTGAGTGCGCAGGTGTTTGACCAGCGTGGAGGAAGAGACGAAGGCCCGGCCGCAGTCCCGGCACACGTGGGGCTTCTCCCCAGAGTGGCTGCGCTGATGGTCCTTGAGGTTGGAGGACTGAGCAAAGGCCACCCCGCACTGGGCACAGACATACGGCCGCTCGCCCGTGTGAGTCCTCATGTGACGCCGCAGGCGGGAGCCGAAGGCAAACTTCATGCCGCAGAGGCTGCACGCGTAGGGCCTGTCCCCACCGTGCACCTGTAGGTGAACCCGCAGGGCCGACATCCGCGTGAAGGACTTGCTGCACTGGATGCAGAGGAAGGGTCGCTCGCCCGTGTGGATCCGCTGGTGGTCCTGCAACCCGCGCAGTCGGGTGAAGGCCTTCCCGCACTCGGTGCACTCGAACGGGCGCTCCCCTGCGTGGGAGGCCAGGTGACACTGCAGCTGGGCCTTCTCACTGAATGCCACGTCGCACTCAGGACAGCTGTAGGGCTGAACCCGACCCCGAGCCAACGCCCGCCCACACCCCGGTCTCTGGTCCGACCCCCGGCCCGGTCCCCGCCCACACCCCGGTCTCTGGTCCGACCCCCGGCCCGGTCCCCGCCCACACCCCGGTCTCTGGTCCGACCCCCGGCCCGGTCCCCGCCCACACCCCGGTCTCTGGTCCGACCCCCGGCCCGGTCCCCGCCCACACCCCGGTCTCTGGTCCGACCCCCGGCCCGGTCCCCGCCCAGACCCCCGACCGCACCCCGGTCCCTGGTCCGACCCCCGATGCCAGCCTGACCTCCGGTCCCTCGTCCCGGCCTGCCCCTTGGGGAGGAAACACTTGTGTCTCTGGAGGGTGCTGGCCTGGCTGAAGGCCTTGCCACAGGCGAAGGGCCTGGTCTCTGGGCCGTGCACCTGGCTGTGTCTCTCCGGGTCTGCGGCCGACGTACAGCCCATGCCGCGTGGCCCACAGGTGTAGGAGTTCTGGGTGCTGTGTCTCTCCTGGTGCTGCTTCAGTTCCTGCAGGCGGTGGAAGGAGTGGTGGCACTGGGAGCAGGTGAAGGGCCTGGCCCCGGCCTGGTTAGACAGCTGCTTCACAAAGACCAAAGTCAGGCCACACTCGTCACATCGGTGGGGCTTGTCCTGGGCCTGGCCTCGCTGGTGCTCCTGCAGGCCCGTCAGGTGGTGGGAGGTCTGGTCACACTTGCTGCACCTGGACGGGCACTGGGCGCTGTGGATCTGCTGGTGGCCGGGCAGCGTGGCGAGGCGCCCAAAGCCTTTATCACACTTGGGACACTCAAACGGGCGCACGAGGTCACTGAGTGCGGACACGCAGCTCAAGCTCCCGTCGCAATGCGAGCATGGGCGGGGCCGCTGGTCAGTGTGTACGCGCTCGTGATCCTGCAGGGCCAACACGCTGACCAAGGCCCTCCCACACGGGCCACACTTGGAGGGGGGCTGCTCCTCACGTGTGCTGGAGTCGCGCTGGAAGTTGAACCTCTGTGAGAAGCGTTTGCCGCAGCTGCAGCAGGTGAAGGGCTGCTCGCCTGTGTGGGTCCTCTCATGGCATCGCAGCTTGGACATTGAGACAAAGTCCTGCCTGCACTGGGAGCAGCAGTACGAGGCGGCCCTCGCCCACCTCCCACCTTTCCGTCCAGCCTCCAGCAACGCCTCCTCGGTACCATCCTTCTCAGGCTCTGCGGTTTCGGAAGGGTCTCCCGCATCCTTGGACTCGTTTCCCCCGCCCTCCAACACCCTGCCCCCTCCCTCCGACTCGTCCGACGACACCACTTCCATTTGCAGACGCGGTTCTTTCTCCAGTTTGTCCTTCCGCTCGCGCAGGCCGTTTTCAGGGGGGGGGCAGACTCGTCCCCCCAGTCTCAGTGAGATCCAACTCTTCAACGTGCTCAGGGTCCCTGGTCACAGGTATGTGGGAAAGAAAAAGTAACCATTGGATACTCACACTGCACATCAGCACCGTCACACAGCACCCAATACCGACCAATGACCCAGTGGACCCACTCTCGGCCATCGAGTCCAGCCCCACAAAGATCCAGCCCCCCAAAGATCCAGCCACGCCAACCATCAACATCTTGCATTTATACAGCGCCTTTAACATAGAAAAACGCTACACAGGAGCGATTTTCAAACAAAATTTGACACT
This sequence comes from Heptranchias perlo, assembly GCF_035084215.1. Classification (NCBI taxonomy): domain Eukaryota; kingdom Metazoa; phylum Chordata; class Chondrichthyes; order Hexanchiformes; family Hexanchidae; genus Heptranchias; species Heptranchias perlo. The sequence continues at coordinate 2,313,376 of NC_090359.1, forward strand.
GAGCTAAATAAGGAGATATTAGGACAGGTGACCAAAAGCTTGGTCAAAGAGGTAGGTTTTAAGGAGCGTCTTAAAGATGGAGAAGTACAGAGGCAGAGAGGTTTAGGAAGGGAATTCCAGAGCTTAGGGCTGAGGCAGCTGAAGGCACGGTCGCCAAGGGTAGGGTGTATAAAATCGGGGATGTGCAAGAGGCCAGAATTGGAGGAGCGCAGAGATCTCGGAGGGTTGCAGGGCTGGAGGAAGTTACAGAGATAGGGAGGGGTGAGGGCCATGGAGGGATTTGAACACAAGGATGAGAATTTTAAAATCGAGGCGTTCCCGGACCGGGAGCCAATGCAGGTCAGCGAGCGCAGGGGTGATGGGTGAACAGGACTTGGTGCGAGTTACGATACGGGCAGCAGAGTTTTGGATGAGCTCAAATAGTTTATGGAGGGGGGAAGATGGGAGGCCGCCCAGGACAACACTGGAATATTCCAGTCTGGAGGTAACAAAGGCATGGATGAGGGTTTCAGCAGCAGATGAGCTGAGGCGGGGGTGGAGACGGGCGATGTTGTGGAAGTGGAAGGTCTTGGTGATGGAGAGGATATGGGGTCGGAAGGTCATCTCAGGGTCAAATAGGAGGCCAAGGTTGTGAACAGTCTGGTTCCATCTCAGACAGTGACCAGGGAGAGGGATGGAGTCGGTGACTCGGGAACGGAGATTGTGCTGGGGACCGAAGACAATGTGTTCGGTCTTCCCAATATTAAGTTGAAGGAAATTTCTGCTCATCCAGTACTGAACGTCAGACAAGCAATGTGACAGATCAGAGACAGTGAAGGGGTCGAGGGAGGTGGTGGTGAGGTAGAGCTGGGTGTCGTCAGCGTACATGTGGAATCTGACGTCATGTTTTTAGATGATGTCGCCGAGGGGCAGAATGAAGATGAGGAACAGGAGGGGGTCAAGGAGAGATCCTTGGGGGACTCCAGGGGTAACGGTGCGGGAGTGGGAAGAGAGACTATTGCAGGTGATTCTCTGACAACGACTGGATAGATAGGAATGGAACCAGGTGAGGGCAGTCCCACCCAGCTGGAGGATGGAGGAGAGGCATTGGAGGAGGATGGTGAGGTCAACGTGTCAAAGGCTGGGGACAGGTGGAGAAGGATGAGGAGGGATAGTTTCCCACAGTCACACAGGATGAGGAGGGATAGTTTCCCACAGTCACACAGGATGAGGAGGGATAGTTTCCCACGGTCACACAGGATGAGGAGGGATAGTTTCCCACAGTCACACAGGATGAGGAGGGATAGTTTCCCACAGTCACACAGGATGAGGAGGGATCGTTTCCCACGGTCACACAGGATGAGGAGGGATCGTTTCCCAGTCACACAGGATGAGGAGGGATAGTTTCCCACAGTCACACAGGATGAGGAGGGATAGTTTCCCAGTCACACAGGATGAGGAGGGATAGTTTCCCACAGTCACACAGGATGAGGAGGGATAGTTTCCCAGTCACACAGGATGAGGAGGGATAGTTTCCCACAGTCACACAGGATGAGGAGGGATAGTTTCCCACAGTCACACAGGATGAGGAGGGATAGTTTCCCACGGTCACACAGGATGAGGAGGGATAGTTTCCCAGTCACACAGGATGAGGAGGGATAGTTTCCCACAGTCACACAGGATGAGGAGGGATAGTTTCCCACAGTCACACAGGATGAGGAGGGATCGTTTCCCACAGTCACACAGGATGAGGAGGGATCGTTTCCCAGTCACACAGGATGAGGAGGGATAGTTTCCCAGTCACACATGATGAGGAGGGATCGTTTCCCAGTCACACAGGATGAGGAGGGATAGTTTCCCACGGTCACACAGGATGAGGAGGGATCGTTTCCCACAGTCACACAGGATGAGGAGGGATAGTTTCCCACAGTCACACAGGATGAGGAGGGATCGTTTCCCACAGTCACACAGGATGAGGAGGGATAGTTTCCCAGTCACACAGGATGAGGAGGGATCGTTTCCCACAGTCACACAGGATGAGGAGGGATAGTTTCCCAGTCACACAGGATGAGGAGGGATAGTTTCCCACGGTCACACAGGATGAGAAGGGATAGTTTCCCACGGTCACACAGGATGAGGAGGGATAGTTTCCCACGGTCACACAGGATGAGGAGGGATAGTTTCCCACGGTCACACAGGATGAGGAGGGATCGTTTCCCACAGTCACACAGGATGAGGAGGGATAGTTTCCCAGTCACACAGGATGAGGAGGGATAGTTTCCCACGGTCACACAGGATGAGGAGGGATAGTTTCCCACAGTCACACAGGATGAGGAGGGATAGTTTCCCAGTCACACAGGATGAGGAGGGATAGTTTCCCACAGTCACACAGGATGAGGAGGGATAGTTTCCCACGGTCACACAGGATGAGGAGGGATCGTTTCCCAGTCACACAGGATGAGGAGGGATAGTTTCCCACAGTCACACAGGATGAGGAGGGATAGTTTCCCACAGTCACACAGGATGAGGAGGGATAGTTTCCCACAGTCACACAGGATGAGGAGGGATAGTTTCCCACAGTCACACAGGATGAGGAGGGATAGTTTCCCAGTCACACAGGATGAGGAGGGATAGTTTCCCACAGTCACACAGCATGAGGAGGGATAGTTTCCCACAGTCACACAGGATGAGGAGGGATAGTTTCCCACAGTCACACAGGATGAGGAGGGATCGTTTCCCACAGTCACACAGGATGAGGAGGGATAGTTTCCCACAGTCACACAGGATGAGGAGGGATAGTTTCCCACAGTCACACAGGATGAGGAGGGATAGTTTCCCACAGTCACACAGGATGAGGAGGGATAGTTTCCCACGGTCACACAGGATGAGGAGGGATAGTTTCCCACAGTCACACAGGATGAGGAGGGATAGTTTCCCACGGTCACACAGGATGAGGAGGGATAGTTTCCCACGGTCACACAGGATGAGGAGGGATCGTTTCCCACGGTCACACAGGATGAGGAGGGATCGTTTCCCACGGTCACACAGGATGAGGAGGGATCGTTTCCCACGGTCACACAGGATGAGGAGGGATAGTTTCCCACAGTCACACAGGATGAGGAGGGATAGTTTCCCACAGTCACACAGGATGAGGAGGGATAGTTTCCCAGTCACACAGGATGAGGAGGGATAGTTTCCCACAGTCACACAGGATGAGGAGGGATCGTTTCCCACGGTCACACAGGATGAGGAGGGATAGTTTCCCACAGTCACACAGGATGAGGAGGGATAGTTTCCCACAGTCACACAGGATGAGGAGGGATAGTTTCCCACAGTCACACAGGATGAGGAGGGATCGTTTCCCACAGTCACACAGGATGAGGAGGGATAGTTTCCCACAGTCACACAGGATGAGGAGGGATCGTTTCCCACGGTCACACAGGATGAGGAGGGATAGTTTCCCACAGTCACACAGGATGAGGAGGGATCGTTTCCCACAGTCACACAGGATGAGGAGGGATAGTTTCCCACAGTCACACAGGATGAGGAGGGATCGTTTCCCACAGTCACACAGGATGAGGAGGGATAGTTTCCCAGTCACACAGGATGAGGAGGGATAGTTTCCCACAGTCACACAGGATGAGGAGGGATAGTTTCCCACAGTCACACAGGATGAGGAGGGATCGTTTCCCACGGTCACACAGGATGAGGAGGGATAGTTTCCCACAGTCACACAGGATGAGGAGGGATCGTTTCCCAGTCACACAGGATGAGGAGGGATAGTTTCCCACAGTCACACAGGATGAGGAGGGATAGTTTCCCACAGTCACACAGGATGAGGAGGGATAGTTTCCCACAGTCACACAGGATGAGGAGGGATAGTTTCCCACAGTCACACAGGATGAGGAGGGATCGTTTCCCACGGTCACACAGGATGAGGAGGGATAGTTTCCCACAGTCACACAGGATGAGGAGGGATCGTTTCCCACAGTCACACAGGATGAGGAGGGATAGTTTCCCACAGTCACACAGGATGAGGAGGGATCGTTTCCCACGGTCACACAGGATGAGGAGGGATCGTTTCCCACGGTCACACAGGATGAGGAGGGATAGTTTCCCACAGTCACACAGGATGAGGAGGGATAGTTTCCCAGTCACACAGGATGAGGAGGGATAGTTTCCCACAGTCACACAGGATGAGGAGAGATCGTTTCCCACGGTCACACAGGATGAAGAGGGATAGTTTCCCACAGTCACACAGGATGAGGAGGGATCGTTTCCCAGTCACACAGGATGAGGAGGGATAGTTTCCCACAGTCACACAGGATGAGGAGGGATCGTTTCCCACGGTCACACAGGATGAGGAGGGATCGTTTCCCAGTCACACAGGATGAGGAGGGATCGTTTCCCACAGTCACACAGGATGAGGAGGGATAGTTTCCCAGTCACACAGGATGAGGAGGGATCGTTTCCCACAGTCACACAGGATGAGGAGGGATAGTTTCCCAGTCACACAGGATGAGGAGGGATCGTTTCCCACAGTCACACAGGATGAGGAGGGATCGTTTCCCAGTCACACAGGATGAGGAGGGATCGTTTCCCACAGTCACACAGGATGAGGAGGGATAGTTTCCCAGTCACACAGGATGAGGAGGGATCGTTTCCCACAGTCACACAGGATGAGGAGGGATAGTTTCCCAGTCACACAGGATGAGGAGGGATAGTTTCCCACGGTCACACAGGATGAGGAGGGATAGTTTCCCACAGTCACACAGGATGAGGAGGGATAGTTTCCACGGTCACACAGGATGAGGAGGGATAGTTTCCCACAGTCACACAGGATGAGGAGGGATCGTTTCCCAGTCACACAGGATGAGGAGGGATAGTTTCCCAGTCACACAGGATGAGGAGGGATCGTTTCCCAGTCACACAGGATGAGGAGGGATAGTTTCCCACAGTCACACAGGATGAGGAGGGATAGTTTCCCACGGTCACACAGGATGAGGAGGGATCGTTTCCCACAGTCACACATGATGAGGAGGGATAGTTTCCCAGTCACACAGGATGAGGAGGGATCGTTTCCCAGTCACACAGGATGAGGAGGGATAGTTTCCCACGGTCACACAGGATGAGGAGGGATCGTTTCCCACAGTCACACATGATGAGGAGGGATCGTTTCCCAGTCACACAGGATGAGGAGGGATAGTTTCCCACGGTCACACAGGATGAGGAGGGATCGTTTCCCACAGTCACACAGGATGAGGAGGGATAGTTTCCCACAGTCACACAGGATGAGGAGGGATAGTTTCCCAGTCACACAGGATGAGGAGGGATAGTTTCCCACGGTCACACAGGATGAGAAGGGATAGTTTCCCACAGTCACACAGGATGAGGAGGGATAGTTTCCCACAGTCACACAGGATGAGGAGGGATAGTTTCCCACAGTCACACAGGATGAGGAGGGATAGTTTCCCACAGTCACACAGGATGAGGAGGGATCGTTTCCCACAGTCACACAGGATGAGGAGGGATAGTTTCCCACAGTCACACAGGATGAGGAGGGATCGTTTCCCACGGTCACACAGGATGAGGAGGGATCGTTTCCCACAGTCACACAGGATGAGGAGGGATCGTTTCCCACAGTCACACAGGATGAGGAGGGATAGTTTCCCACAGTCACACAGGATGAGGAGGGATAGTTTCCCACAGTCACACAGGATGAGGAGGGATAGTTTCCCACAGTCACACAGGATGAGGAGGGATAGTTTCCCACAGTCACACAGGATGAGGAGGGATTGTTTCCCACGGTCACACAGGATGAGGAGGGATAGTTTCCCACAGTCACACAGGATGAGGAGGGATCGTTTCCCACAGTCACACAGGATGAGGAGGGATAGTTTCCCACAGTCACACAGGATGAGGAGGGATAGTTTCCCACAGTCACACAGGATGAGGAGGGATAGTTTCCCACAGTCACACAGGATGAGGAGGGATAGTTTCCCACGGTCACACAGGATGAGGAGGGATCGTTTCCCACGGTCACACAGGATGAGGAGGGATCGTTTCCCACGGTCACACAGGATGAGGAGGGATAGTTTCCCACAGTCACACAGGATGAGGAGGGATAGTTTCCCAGTCACACAGGATGAGGAGGGATAGTTTCCCACAGTCACACAGGATGAGGAGGGATAGTTTCCCACAGTCACACAGGATGAGGAGAGATCGTTTCCCACGGTCACACAGGATGAAGAGGGATAGTTTCCCACAGTCACACAGGATGAGGAGGGATCGTTTCCCAGTCACACAGGATGAGGAGGGATAGTTTCCCACAGTCACACAGGATGAGGAGGGATAGTTTCCCAGTCACACAGGATGAGGAGGGATAGTTTCCCACAGTCACACAGGATGAGGAGGGATAGTTTCCCACGGTCACACAGGATGAGGAGGGATAGTTTCCCACAGTCACACAGGATGAGGAGGGATCGTTTCCCACAGTCACACAGGATGAGGAGGGATAGTTTCCCACGGTCACACAGGATGAGGAGGGATAGTTTCCCACAGTCACACAGGATGAGGAGGGATAGTTTCCCACGGTCACACAGGATGAGGAGGGATCGTTTCCCACGGTCACACAGGATGAGGAGGGATCGTTTCCCACAGTCACACAGGATGAGGAGGGATAGTTTCCCACGGTCACACAGGATGAGGAGGGATCGTTTCCCACGGTCACACAGGATGAGGAGGGATAGTTTCCCACAGTCACACAGGATGAGGAGGGATCGTTTCCCACGGTCACACAGGATGAGGAGGGATCGTTTCCCACAGTCACACAGGTTGAGGAGGGATAGTTTCCCACGGTCACACAGGATGAGGAGGGATAGTTTCCCACAGACACACAGGATGAGGAGGGATAGTTTCCCAGTCACACAGGATGAGGAGGGATAGTTTCCCAGTCACACAGGATGAGGAGGGATAGTTTCCCACAGTCACACAGGATGAGGAGGGATAGTTTCCCACGGTCACACAGGATGAGGAGGGATCGTTTCCCAGTCACACAGGATGAGGAGGGATAGTTTCCCACAGTCACACAGGATGAGGAGGGATAGTTTCCCACAGTCACACAGGATGAGGAGGGATAGTTTCCCAGTCACACAGGATGAGGAGGGATAGTTTCCCAGTCACACAGGATGAGGAGGGATAGTTTCCCACAGTCACACAGGATGAGGAGGGATAGTTTCCCACAGTCACACAGGATGAGGAGGGATAGTTTCCCACAGTCACACAGGATGAGGAGGGATCGTTTCCCACGGTCACACAGGATGAGGAGGGATAGTTTCCCACAGTCACACAGGATGAGGAGGGATAGTTTCCCACAGTCACACAGGATGAGGAGGGATCGTTTCCCACAGTCACACAGGATGAGGAGGGATAGTTTCCCACAGTCACACAGGATGAGGAGGGATAGTTTCCCACAGTCACACAGGATGAGGAGGGATCGTTTCCCACAGTCACACAGGATGAGGAGGGATCGTTTCCCACAGTCACACAGGATGAGGAGGGATCGTTTCCCACAGTCACACAGGATGAGGAGGGATAGTTTCCCACGGTCACACAGGATGAGGAGGGATAGTTTCCCACAGTCACACAGGATGAGGAGGGATAGTTTCCCAGTCACACAGGATGAGGAGGGATAGTTTCCCACAGTCACACAGGATGAGGAGGGATAGTTTCCCAGTCACACAGGATGAGGAGGGATAGTTTCCCACAGTCACACAGGATGAGGAGGGATCGTTTCCCAGTCACACAGGATGAGGAGGGATAGTTTCCCACAGTCACACAGGATGAGGAGGGATCGTTTCCCACAGTCACACAGGATGAGGAGGGATCGTTTCCCACAGTCACACAGGATGAGGAGGGATAGTTTCCCACAGTCACACAGGATGAGGAGGGATAGTTTCCCACAGTCACACAGGATGAGGAGGGATCGTTTCCCAGTCACACAGGATGAGGAGGGATAGTTTCCCACAGTCACACAGGATGAGGAGGGATAGTTTCCCACAGTCACACAGGATGAGGAGGGATCGTTTCCCAGTCACACAGGATGAGGAGGGATCGTTTCCCACAGTCACACAGGATGAGGAGGGATCGTTTCCCACAGTCACACAGGATGAGGAGGGATCGTTTCCCAGTCACACAGGATGAGGAGGGATCGTTTCCCACGGTCACACAGGATGAGGAGGGATAGTTTCCCAGTCACACAGGATGAGGAGGGATAGTTTCCCACAGTCACACAGGATGAGGAGGGATAGTTTCCCACGGTCACACAGGATGAGGAGGGATAGTTTCCCAGTCACACAGGATGAGGAGGGATAGTTTCCCACGGTCACACAGGATGAGGAGGGATCGTTTCCCAGTCACACAGGATGAGGAGGGATCGTTTCCCACACTCACACAGGATGAGGAGGGATAGTTTCCCAGTCACACAGGATGAGGAGGGATAGTTTCCCACAGTCACACGGGATGAGGAGGGATCGTTTGCCACAGTCACACAGGATGAGGAGGGATAGTGTCCCACGGTCACACAGGATGAGGAGGGATAGTTTCCCACAGTCACACGGGATGAGGAGGGATCGTTTCCCACAGTCACACAGGATGAGGAGGGATAGTTTCCCACGGTCACACAGGATGAGGAGGGATAGTTTCCCACAGTCACACAGGATGAGGAGGGATCGTTTCCCACAGTCACACAGGATGAGGAGGGATCGTTTCCCAGTCACACAGGATGAGGAGGGATAGTTTCCCACAGTCACACAGGATGAGGAGGGATCGTTTCCCACAGTCACACAGGATGAGGAGGGATAGTTTCCCACAGTCACACAGGATGAGGAGGGATAGTTTCCCACGGTCACACGGGATGAGGAGGGATAGTTTCCCACGGTCACACAGGATGAGGAGGGATCGTTTCCCACGGTCACACAGGATGAGGAGGGATCGTTTCCCACAGTCACACAGGATGAGGAGGGATAGTTTCCCACGGTCACACGGGATGAGGAGGGATAGTTTCCCACGGTCACACAGGATGAGGAGGGATAGTTTCCCACGGTCACACAGGATGAGGAGGGATAGTTTCCCAGTCACACAGGATGAGGAGGGATCGTTTCCCACAGTCACACGGGATGAGGAGGGATAGTTTCCCACAGTCACACGGGATGAGGAGGGATCGTTTCCCAGTCACACAGGATGAGGAGGGATAGTTTCCCACAGTCACACAGGATGAGGAGGGATAGTTTCCCACAGTCACACAGGATGAGGAGGGATCGTTTCCCACGGTCACACAGGATGAGGAGGGATAGTTTCCCACGGTCACACAGGATGAGGAGGGATAGTTTCCCACAGTCACACAGGATGAGGAGGGATCGTTTCCCACAGTCACACAGGATGAGGAGGGATAGTTTCCCACGGTCACACAGGATGAGAAGGGATAGTTTCCCACAGTCACACAGGATGAGGAGGGATAGTTTCCCACAGTCACACAGGATGAGGAGGGATAGTTTCCCACAGTCACACAGGATGAGGAGGGATAGTTTCCCAGTCACACAGGATGAGGAGGGATAGTTTCCCACAGTCACACAGGATGAGGAGGGATCGTTTCCCACAGTCACACAGGATGAGGAGGGATCGTTTCCCACAGTCACACAGGATGAGGAGGGATCGTTTCCCACAGTCACACAGGATGAGGAGGGATCGTTTCCCACGGTCACACAGGATGAGGAGGGATCGTTTCCCACAGTCACACAGGATGAGGAGGGATCGTTTCCCACAGTCACACAGGATGAGGAGGGATAGTTTCCCACAGTCACACAGGATGAGGAGGGATCGTTTCCCACAGTCACACAGGATGAGGAGGGATCGTTTCCCACAGTCACACAGGATGAGGAGGGATCGTTTCCCACAGTCACACAGGATGAGGAGGGATAGTTTCCCACAGTCACACAGGATGAGGAGGGATCGTTTCCCACAGTCACACAGGATGAGGAGGGATCGTTTCCCACAGTCACACAGGATGAGGAGGGATCGTTTCCCACAGTCACACAGGATGAGGAGGGATAGTTTCCCACAGTCACACAGGATGAGGAGGGATCGTTTCCCACAGTCACACAGGATGATGAGGGATCGTTTCCCACAGTCACACAGGATGAGGAGGGATCGTTTCCCACAGTCACACAGGATGAGGAGGGATCGTTTCCCACAGTCACACAGGATGAGGAGGGATAGTTTCCCAGTCACACAGGATGAGGAGGGATAGTTTCCCACAGTCACACAGGATGAGGAGGGATCGTTTCCCACGGTCACACAGGATGAGGAGGGATAGTTTCCCACAGTCACACAGGATGAGGAGGGATAGTTTCCCAGTCACACAGGATGAGGAGGGATAGTTTCCCACAGTCACACAGGATGAGGAGGGATAGTTTCCCACAGTCACACAGGATGAGGAGGGATCGTTTCCCACAGTCACACAGGATGAGGAGGGATCGTTTCCCACAGTCACACAGGATGAGGAGGGATCGTTTCCCAGTCACACAGGATGAGGAGGGATAGTTTCCCACAGTCACACAGGATGAGGAGGGATCGTTTCCCACGGTCACACAGGATGAGGAGGGATCGTTTCCCAGTCACACAGGATGAGGAGGGATCGTTTCCCACAGTCACACAGGATGAGGAGGGATAGTTTCCCAGTCACACAGGATGAGGAGGGATAGTTTCCCACAGTCACACAGGATGAGGAGGGATCGTTTCCCACAGTCACACAGGATGAGGAGGGATCGTTTCCCACAGTCACACAGGATGAGGAGGGATAGTTTCCCACGGTCACACAGGATGAGGAGGGATCGTTTCCCACAGTCACACAGGATGAGGAGGGATCGTTTCCCACAGTCACACAGGATGAGGAGGGATAGTTTCCCAGTCACACAGGATGAGGAGGGATCGTTTCCCACAGTCACACAGGATGAGGAGGGATCGTTTCCCACAGTCACACAGGATGAGGAGGGATAGTTTCCCACGGTCACACAGGATGAGGAGGGATCGTTTCCCACAGTCACACAGGATGAGGAGGGATAGTTTCCCACAGTCACACAGGATGAGGAGGGATCGTTTCCCACAGTCACACAGGATGAGGAGGGATAGTTTCCCAGTCACACAGGATGAGGAGGGATAGTTTCCCACAGTCACACAGGATGAGGAGGGATCGTTTCCCACAGTCACACAGGATGAGGAGGGATAGTTTCCCACAGTCACACAGGATGAGGAGGGATAGTTTCCCAGTCACACAGGATGAGGAGGGATCGTTTCCCACAGTCACACAGGATGAGGAGGGATAGTTTCCCAGTCACACAGGATGAGGAGGGATCGTTTCCCACAGTCACACAGGATGAGGAGGGATCGTTTCCCACAGTCACACAGGATGAGGAGGGATAGTTTCCCACGGTCACACAGGATGAGGAGGGATCGTTTCCCACAGTCACACAGGATGAGGAGGGATAGTTTCCCACAGTCACACAGGATGAGGAGGGATCGTTTCCCACAGTCACACAGGATGAGGAGGGATAGTTTCCCACAGTCACACAGGATGAGGAGGGATAGTTTCCCAGTCACACAGGATGAGGAGGGATAGTTTCCCACAGTCACACAGGATGAGGAGGGATAGTTTCCCACAGTCACACAGGATGAGGAGGGATAGTTTCCCAGTCACACAGGATGAGGAGGGATCGTTTCCCACAGTCACACAGGATGAGGGGGGATAGTTTCCCAGTCACACAGGATGAGGAGGGATCGTTTCCCACAGTCACACAGGATGAGGAGGGATAGTTTCCCACAGTCACACAGGATGAGGAGGGATAGTTTCCCACAGTCACACAGGATGAGGAGGGATAGTTTCCCACAGTCACACAGGATGAGGAGGGATAGTTTCCCACAGTCACACAGGATGAGGAGGGATCGTTTCCCACAGTCACACAGGATGAGGAGGGATAGTTTCCCACAGTCACACAGGATGAGGAGGGATAGTTTCCCACAGTCACACAGGATGAGGAGGGATAGTTTCCCAGTCACAAAGGATGAGGAGGGATAGTTTCCCACAGTCACACAGGATGAGGAGGGATAGTTTCCCACAGTCACACAGGATGAGGAGGGATAGTTTCCCAGTCACAAAGGATGAGGAGGGATAGTTTCCCACAGTCACACAGGATGAGGAGGGATCGTTTCCCAGTCACACAGGATGAGGAGGGATAGTTTCCCACAGTCACACAGGATGAGGAGGGATAGTTTCCCAGTCACACAGGATGAGGAGGGATAGTTTCCCAGTCACACAGGATGAGGAGGGATCGTTTCCCACAGTCACACAGGATGAGGGGGGATAGTTTCCCACAGTCACACAGGATGAGGAGGGATAGTTTCCCACAGTCACACAGGATGAGGAGGGATAGTTTCCCACAGTCACACAGGATGAGGGGGGATAGTTTCCCACAGTCACACAGGATGAGGGGGGATAGTTTCCCACAGTCACACAGGATGAGGAGGGATAGTTTCCCACAGTCACACAGGATGAGGAGGGATCGTTTCCCACAGTCACACAGGATGAGGAGGGATCGTTTCCCACGGTCACACAGGATGAGGAGGGATAGTTTCCCACAGTCACACAGGATGAGGAGGGATAGTTTCCCACGGTCACACAGGATGAGGAGGGATCGTTTCCCACAGTCACCCAGGATGAGGAGGGATAGTTTCCCACAGTCACACAGGATGAGGAGGGATCGTTTCCCAGTCACACAGGATGAGGAGGGATAGTTTCCCACAGTCACACAGGATGAGGAGGGATAGTTTCCCACAGTCACACAGGATGAGGAGGGATCGTTTCCCACAGTCACACAGGATGAGGAGGGATCGTTTCCCACAGTCACACAGGATGAGGAGGGATCGTTTCCCACGGTCACACAGGATGAGGAGGGATCGTTTCCCACAGTCACACAGGATGAGGAGGGATCGTTTCCCACGGTCACACAGGATGAGGAGGGATCGTTTCCCACGGTCACACAGGATGAGGAGGGATAGTTTCCCAGTCACACAGGATGAGGAGGGATAGTTTCCCACAGTCACACAGGATGAGGAGGGATCGTTTCCCACGGTCACACAGGATGAGGAGGGATAGTTTCCCACAGTCACACAGGATGAGGAGGGATCGTTTCCCACAGTCACACAGGATGAGGAGGGATAGTTTCCCACAGTCACACAGGATGAGGAGGGATAGTTTCCCAGTCACACAGGATGAGGAGGGATAGTTTCCCACAGTCACACAGGATGAGGAGGGATCGTTTCCCACGGTCACACAGGATGAGGAGGGATCGTTTCCCACGGTCACACAGGATGAGGAGGGATAGTTTCCCAGTCACACAGGATGAGGAGGGATAGTTTCCCACAGTCACACAGGATGAGGAGGGATCGTTTCCCACGGTCACACAGGATGAGGAGGGATAGTTTCCCACAGTCACACAGGATGAGGAGGGATCGTTTCCCACAGTCACACAGGATGAGGAGGGATAGTTTCCCACAGTCACACAGGATGAGGAGGGATAGTTTCCCAGTCACACAGGATGAGGAGGGATAGTTTCCCACAGTCACACAGGATGAGGAGGGATAGTTTCCCACAGTCACACAGGATGAGGAGGGATAGTTTCCCACGGTCACACAGGATGAGGAGGGATCGTTTCCCAGTCACACAGGATGAGGAGGGATAGTTTCCCAGTCACACAGGATGAGGAGGGATAGTTTCCCACAGTCACACAGGATGAGGAGGGATAGTTTCCCACAGTCACACAGGATGAGGAGGGATAGTTTCCCACAGTCACACAGGATGAGGAGGGATCGTTTCCCACAGTCACACAGGATGAGGAGGGATCGTTTCCCACAGTCACACAGGATGAGGAGGGATCGTTTCCCACAGTCACACAGGATGAGGAGGGATAGTTTCCCACAGTCACACAGGATGAGGAGGGATCGTTTCCCACACTCACACAGGATGAGGAGGGATCGTTTCCCACAGTCACACAGGATGAGGAGGGATCGTTTCCCACAGTCACACAGGATGAGGAGGGATAGTTTCCCACAGTCACACAGGATGAGGAGGGATAGTTTCCCACAGTCACACAGGATGAGGAGGGATAGTTTCCCACAGTCACACAGGATGAGGAGGGATCGTTTCCCACAGTCACACAGGATGAGGAGGGATAGTTTCCCACAGTCACACAGGATGAGGAGGGATCGTTTCCCAGTCACACAGGATGAGGAGGGATAGTTTCCCACAGTCACACAGGATGAGGAGGGATCGTTTCCCACAGTCACACAGGATGAGGAGGGATCGTTTCCCACAGTCACACAGGATGAGGAGGGATCGTTTCCCACAGTCACACAGGATGAGGAGGGATAGTTTCCCACGGTCACACAGGATGAGGAGGGATAGTTTCCCACAGTCACACAGGATGAGGAGGGATAGTTTCCCAGTCACACAGGATGAGGAGGGATAGTTTCCCACAGTCACACAGGATGAGGAGGGATCGTTTCCCAGTCACACAGGATGAGGAGGGATAGTTTCCCACAGTCACACAGGATGAGGAGGGATAGTTTCCCAGTCACACAGGATGAGGAGGGATAGTTTCCCACAGTCACACAGGATGAGGAGGGATAGTTTCCCAGTCACACAGGATGAGGAGGGATAGTTTCCCAGTCACACAGGATGAGGAGGGATAGTTTCCCACAGTCACACAGGATGAGGAGGGATAGTTTCCCAGTCACACAGGATGAGGAGGGATAGTTTCCCACGGTCACACAGGATGAGGAGGGATAGTTTCCCAGTCACACAGGATGAGGAGGGATAGTTTCCCAGTCACACAGGATGAGGAGGGATAGTTTCCCACAGTCACACAGGATGAGGAGGGATAGTTTCCCACAGTCACACAGGATGAGGAGGGATAGTTTCCCAGTCACACAGGATGAGGAGGGATAGTTTCCCACGGTCACACAGGATGAGGAGGGATAGTTTCCCAGTCACACAGGATGAGGAGGGATAGTTTCCCACAGTCACACAGGATGAGGAGGGATAGTTTCCCACAGTCACACAGGATGAGGAGGGATCGTTTCCCAGTCACACAGGATGAGGAGGGATAGTTTCCCACAGTCACACAGGATGAGGAGGGATCGTTTCCCAGTCACACAGGATGAGGAGGGATAGTTTCCCACAGTCACACAGGATGAGGAGGGATCGTTTCCCACAGTCACACAGGATGAGGAGGGATCGTTTCCCACAGTCACACAGGATGAGGAGGGATAGTTTCCCACAGTCACACAGGATGAGGAGGGATAGTTTCCCACAGTCACACAGGATGAGGAGGGATAGTTTCCCACAGTCACACAGGATGAGGAGGGATAGTTTCCCACGGTCACACAGGATGAGGAGGGATCGTTTCCCAGTCACACAGGATGAGGAGGGATCGTTTCCCACAGTCACACAGGATGAGGAGGGATCGTTTCCCACAGTCACACAGGATGAGGAGGGATCGTTTCCCACGGTCACACAGGATGAGGAGGGATAGTTTCCCACGGTCACACAGGATGAGGAGGGATAGTTTCCCAGTCACACAGGATGAGGAGGGATAGTTTCCCACAGTCACACAGGATGAGGAGGGATAGTTTCCCACGGTCACACAGGATGAGGAGGGATCGTTTCCCAGTCACACAGGATGAGGAGGGATCGTTTCCCACACTCACACAGGATGAGGAGGGATAGTTTCCCAGTCACACAGGATGAGGAGGGATAGTTTCCCACAGTCACACGGGATGAGGAGGGATCGTTTCCCACAGTCACACAGGATGAGGAGGGATAGTGTCCCACGGTCACACAGGATGAGGAGGGATAGTTTCCCACAGTCACACGGGATGAGGAGGGATCGTTTCCCACAGTCACACAGGATGAGGAGGGATCGTTTCCCACAGTCACACAGGATGAGGAGGGATCGTTTCCCACAGTCACACAGGATGAGGAGGGATCGTTTCCCACAGTCACACAGGATGAGGAGGGATAGTTTCCCACGGTCACACAGGATGAGGAGGGATAGTTTCCCACAGTCACACAGGATGAGGAGGGATCGTTTCCCACGGTCACACAGGATGAGGAGGGATAGTTTCCCACGGTCACACAGGATGAGGAGGGATCGTTTCCCACAGTCACACAGGATGAGGAGGGATAGTTTCCCACGGTCACACAGGATGAGGAGGGATAGTTTCCCACAGTCACACAGGATGAGGAGGGATCGTTTCCCACAGTCACACAGGATGAGGAGGGATCGTTTCCCACAGTCACACAGGATGAGGAGGGATCGTTTCCCAGTCACACAGGATGAGGAGGGATAGTTTCCCACAGTCACACAGGATGAGGAGGGATCGTTTCCCACAGTCACACAGGATGAGGAGGGATCGTTTCCCACAGTCACACGGGATGAGGAGGGATAGTTTCCCACAGTCACACAGGATGAGGAGGGATAGTTTCCCACAGTCACACAGGATGAGGAGGGATAGTTTCCCACAGTCACACAGGATGAGGAGGGATAGTTTCCCACAGTCACACAGGATGAGGAGGGATAGTTTCCCACAGTCACACAGGATGAGGAGGGATCGTTTCCCACGGTCACACGGGATGAGGAGGGATAGTTTCCCAGTCACACAGGATGAGGAGGGATCGTTTCCCAGTCACACAGGATGAGGAGGGATCGTTTCCCACAGTCACACAGGATGAGGAGGGATCGTTTCCCACAGTCACACAGGATGAGGAGGGATCGTTTCCCAGTCACACAGGATGAGGAGGGATAATTTCCCACAGTCACACAGGATGAGGAGGGATCGTTTCCCACGGTCACACAGGATGAGGAGGGATCGTTTCCCAGTCACACAGGATGAGGAGGGATCGTTTCCCACAGTCACACAGGATGAGGAGGGATAGTTTCCCAGTCACACAGGATGAGGAGGGATCGTTTCCCACAGTCACACAGGATGAGGAGGGATCGTTTCCCACAGTCACACAGGATGAGGAGGGATAGTTTCCCACAGTCACACAGGATGAGGAGGGATAGTTTCCCACGGTCACACAGGATGAGGAGGGATCGTTTCCCACAGTCACACAGGATGAGGAGGGATAGTTTCCCACAGTCACACAGGATGAGGAGGGATAGTTTCCCACAGTCACACAGGATGAGGAGGGATAGTTTCCCACAGTCACACAGGATGAGGAGGGATAGTTTCCCACAGTCACACAGGATGAGGAGGGATCGTTTCCCACAGTCACACAGGATGAGGAGGGATAGTTTCCCACAGTCACACAGGATGAGGAGGGATAGTTTCCCAGTCACACAGGATGAGGAGGGATCGTTTCCCACAGTCACACAGGATGAGGAGGGATCGTTTCCCACAGTCACACAGGATGAGGAGGGATCGTTTCCCACAGTCACCCAGGATGAGGAGGGATAGTTTCCCACAGTCACACAGGATGAGGAGGGATAGTTTCCCACAGTCACTCAGGATGAGGAGGGATAGTTTCCCACAGTCACACAGGATGAGGAGGGATAGTTTCCCAGTCACACAGGATGAGGAGGGATCGTTTCCCACAGTCACACAGGATGAGGGGGGATAGTTTCCCAGTCACACAGGATGAGGAGGGATCGTTTCCCACAGTCACACAGGATGAGGAGGGATAGTTTCCCACAGTCACACAGGATGAGGAGGGATAGTTTCCCACAGTCACACAGGATGAGGAGGGATCGTTTCCCACAGTCACACAGGATGAGGAGGGATAGTTTCCCACAGTCACACAGGATGAGGAGGGATAGTTTCCCACAGTCACACAGGATGAGGAGGGATAGTTTCCCACAGTCACACAGGATGAGGAGGGATAGTTTCCCAGTCACAAAGGATGAGGAGGGATAGTTTCCCACAGTCACACAGGATGAGGGGGGATAGTTTCCCACAGTCACACAGGATGAGGAGGGATAGTTTCCCACGGTCACACAGGATGAGGAGGGATAGTTTCCCACAGTCACACAGGATGAGGGGGGATAGTTTCCCACAGTCACACAGGATGAGGAGGGATAGTTTCCCACAGTCACACAGGATGAGGAGGGATCGTTTCCCACAGTCACACAGGATGAGGAGGGATAGTTTCCCACAGTCACACAGGATGAGGAGGGATCGTTTCCCACAGTCACACAGGATGAGGAGGGATCGTTTCCCACAGTCACCCAGGATGAGGAGGGATAGTTTCCCACAGTCACCCAGGATGAGGAGGGATAGTTTCCCACAGTCACACAGGATGAGGAGGGATAGTTTCCCACAGTCACACAGGATGAGGAGGGATAGTTTCCCACAGTCACACAGGATGAGGAGGGATCGTTTCCCACAGTCACACAGGATGAGGAGGGATAGTTTCCCACGGTCACACAGGATGAGGAGGGATCGTTTCCCAGTCACACAGGATGAGGAGGGATAGTTTCCCACGGTCACACAGGATGAGGAGGGATAGTTTCCCACGGTCACACAGGATGAGGAGGGATCGTTTCCCAGTCACACAGGATGAGGAGGGATAGTTTCCCAGTCACACAGGATGAGGAGGGATAGTTTCCCACGGTCACACAGGATGAGGAGGGATCGTTTCCCACGGTCACACAGGATGAGGAGGGATCGTTTCCCACAGTGACACAGGATGAGGAGGGATCGTTTCCCACGGTCACACAGGATGAGGAGGGATAGTTTCCCACAGTCACACAGGATGAGGAGGGATAGTTTCCCAGTCACACAGGATGAGGAGGGATCGTTTCCCACGGTCACACAGGATGAGGAGGGATAGTTTCCCACAGTCACACAGGATGAGGAGGGATAGTTTCCCACAGTCACACAGGATGAGGAGGGATAGTTTCCCACAGTCACACAGGATGAGGAGGGATCGTTTCCCACAGTCACACAGGATGAGGAGGGATAGTTTCCCACAGTCACACAGGATGAGGAGGGATAGTTTCCCACAGTCACACAGGATGAGGAGGGATAGTTTCCCACAGTCACACAGGATGAGGAGGGATAGTTTCCCACAGTCACACAGGATGAGGAGGGATAGTTTCCCAGTCACACAGGATGAGGAGGGATAGTTTCCCACAGTCACACAGGATGAGGAGGGATAGTTTCCCAGTCACACAGGATGAGGAGGGATAGTTTCCCACAGTCACACAGGATGAGGAGGGATCGTTTCCCACAGTCACACAGGATGAGGAGGGATAGTTTCCCACAGTCACACAGGATGAGGAGGGATAGTTTCCCACAGTCACACAGGATGAGGAGGGATAGTTTCCCACAGTCACACAGGATGAGGAGGGATAGTTTCCCACAGTCACACAGGATGAGGAGGGATAGTTTCCCACAGTCACACAGGATGAGGAGGGATCGTTTCCCACAGTCACACAGGATGAGGAGGGATAGTTTCCCACAGTCACACAGGATGAGGAGGGATCGTTTCCCAGTCACACAGGATGAGGAGGGATAGTTTCCCAGTCACACAGGATGAGGAGGGATCGTTTCCCAGTCACACAGGATGAGGAGGGATCGTTTCCCAGTCACACAGGATGAGGAGGGATAGTTTCCCAGTCACACAGGATGAGGAGGGATCGTTTCCCAGTCACACAGGATGAGGAGGGATAGTTTCCCAGTCACACAGGATGAGGAGGGATCGTTTCCCACAGTCACACAGGATGAGGAGGGATAGTTTCCCACAGTCACACAGGATGAGGAGGGATAGTTTCCCACGGTCACACAGGATGAGGAGGGATAGTTTCCCAGTCACACAGGATGAGGAGGGATCGTTTCCCAGTCACACAGGATGAGGAGGGATAGTTTCCCACAGTCACACAGGATGAGGAGGGATAGTTTCCCAGTCACACAGGATGAGGAGGGATAGTTTCCCACAGTCACACAGGATGAGGAGGGATAGTTTCCCACGGTCACACAGGATGAGGAGGGATCGTTTCCCACGGTCACACAGGATGAGGAGGGATCGTTTCCCACAGTCACACAGGATGAGGAGGGATAGTTTCCCACAGTCACACAGGATGAGGAGGGATAGTTTCCCACGGTCACACAGGATGAGGAGGGATAGTTTCCCACAGTCACACAGGATGAGGAGGGATAGTTTCCCACAGTCACACAGGATGAGGAGGGATCGTTTCCCACAGTCACACAGGATGAGGAGGGATAGTTTCCCACAGTCACACAGGATGAGGAGGGATAGTTTCCCAGTCACACAGGATGAGGAGGGATAGTTTCCCACAGTCACACAGGATGAGGAGGGATCGTTTCCCACAGTCACACAGGATGAGGAGGGATAGTTTCCCAGTCACACAGGATGAGGAGGGATAGTTTCCCAGTCACACAGGATGAGGAGGGATCGTTTCCCAGTCACACAGGATGAGGAGGGATCGTTTCCCACAGTCACACAGGATGAGGAGGGATAGTTTCCCACAGTCACACAGGATGAGGAGGGATAGTTTCCCACAGTCACACAGGATGAGGAGGGATAGTTTCCCACAGTCACACAGGATGAGGAGGGATCGTTTCCCACAGTCACACAGAAGAGTAGGAAGGCAGTGCAGGGGTCCCCTGCGGTCATCTCCCTCCAAAACAGGTATACCGTTTTGGATACTGTTGGGGGAGATGGCTCACCAGGGGAAGGTGGCAGTGGCCAGGTTCATGGCACCGTGGCTGGCTCTGCTGCACAGGAGGGCAGGAAAAAGAGTGGCAGAGCTATACTGATAGGGGACTCGATTGTAAGGGGAATAGACAGGCGTTTCTGCGGACGCAACCGAGACTCCAGGATGGTATGTTGCCTCCCTGGTGCAAGGGTCAAGGATGTCTCGGAGCGGCTGCAGGACATTCTGGAGGGGGAGGGTGAACAGCCAGTTGTCGTGGTGCATATAGGCACCAACGATATAGGTAAAAAACAGGATGAGGTCCTACAACCTGAATTTAGGGAGTTAGGAGTTAAACTAAAGAGTAGGACCTCAAAGGTAGTAATCTCAGGATTGCTACCAGTGCCACGGGTTAGTCAGAGTAGGAATGACAGGATAGCTAAGATGAATACGTGGCTTGAGAGATGGTGCAAGAGGGAGGGATTCAAATTCCTGGGCCATTGGAACCGGTTCTGGGGGAGGTGGGACCAGTACAAATTGGACGGTCTGCATCTGGGCAGGACTGGAACCAATGTCCTAGGGGGAGTGTTTGCCAGTGCTGTTGGGGAGGGTTTAAACTAATGTGGCAGGGGGATGGGAACCGATGCAGGAAGTCAGTGGGAAATAAAGTGGTGACAGAAACAAAAGGCAGTAAGGGAGAGTGTACAGAACATGACCGGACAGATGGTCTGAGAAAGCAGGGCAAAGACCAAGGGAAGTCTAGATTAAACTGCATTTATTTCAATGCAAGAAGTCTGATGGGCAAGGCAGATGAACTCAGGGCATGGATGGGTACATGGGACTGGGATGTTATAGCTATTACTGAAACATGGCTAAGGGAGGGGCAGGACTGGCAGCTCAATGTTCCAGGGTACAGATGCTATAGGAAAGATAGAGCAGGAGGTAAGAGAGGAGGGGGAGTTGCGTTCTTGATTAGGGAGAACATCACGGCAGTAGTGAGAGGGGATATATCCGAGGGTTCGCCCACTGAGTCTATATGGGTAGAACTGAAAAATAAGAAGGGAGAGATCACTTTGATAGGATTGTACTACAGACCCCCAAATAGTCAACGGGAAATTGAGGAGCAAATATGTAAGGAGATTACAGACAGCTGCAAGAAAAATAGGGTGGTAATAGTAGGGGACTTTAACTTTCCCAACATTGACTGGGACAGCCATAGCATTAGGGGCTTGGACGGAGAGAAATTTGTTGTGTATTCAGGAGGAATTTCTCATTCAGTATGTGGATGGCCTGACTAGAGAGGGGGCAAAACTTGACCTCCTCTTGGGAAATAAGGAAGGGCAGGTGACAGAAGTGTTAGTGAGGGATCACTTTGGGACCAGTGATCATAATTCCATTAGTTTTAAGATAGCTATGGAGAAGGATAGGTCTGGCCCAAAAGTTAAAATTCTAAATTGGGGAAAGGCCAATTTTGATGGTATTCGACAGGAACTTTCAGAAGTTGATTGGGAGAGTCTGTTGGCAGGCAAAGGGACGTCTGGTAAGTGGGAGGCTTTCAAAAGTGTGTTAACCAGGGTTCAGGGTAAGCACATTCCTTATAAAGTGAAGGGCAAGGCTGGTAGAAGTAGGGAACCTTGGATGACTCGGGAGATTGAGGCACTAGTCAAAAAGAAGAAGGAGGCATATGACATGCATAGGCAGCTGGGATCAAGTGGATCCCTTGAAGAGTATAGAGATTGCCGGAGTAGAGTTAAGAGAGAAATCAGGAGGGCAAAAAGGGGATATGAGATTGCTTTGGCAGATCAGGCAAAGGTGAATCCAAAGAGCTTCTACAAATACATAAAGGGCAAAAGGGTAACTAGGGAGAGAGTAGGGCCTCTTAAGGATCAACAAGGTCATCTATGTGCGGAACCACAAGAGATGGGTGAGATCCTGAATGAATATTTCACATCGGTATTTACGGTTGAGAAAGGCATGGATGTTAGGGAACTTGGGGAAATAAATAGTGATGTCTTGAGGAGTGTACATATTACAGAGAGGGAGGTGCTGGAAGTCTTAACGCGCATCAAGGTCGATAAATCTCCGGGACCTGATGAAATGTATCCCAGGACGTTATGGGAGGTTAGGGAGGAAATTGCGGGTCCCCTAGCAGAGATATTTGAATCATCCACCGCTACAGGTGAGGTGCCTGAAGATTGGAGGGTAGCAAATGTTGTGCCTTTGTTTAAGAAGGGCGGCAGGGAAAAGCCTGGGAACTACAGACCAGTGAGCCTGACATCTGTAGTGGGTAAGTTGTTAGAGGGTATTCTGAGGGACAGGATCTACAGGCATTTGGAGAGGCAGGGACTAATTAGGAACAGTCAGCATGGTTTTGTGAGAGGAAAATCATGTCTCACGAATTTGATTGAGTTTTTTGAAGGGGTAACCAAGAAGATAGATGAGGGCTGTGCAGTAGACGTGGTCTACATGGACTTCAGCAAAGCATTTGACAAGGTACCGCATGGTAGGTTGTTACATAAGGTTAAATCTCATGGGATCCAAGGTGAGGTAGCCAATTGGATACAAAATTGGCTTGACGACAGAAGACAGAGGGTGGTTGGAGAGGGTTGTTTTTCAAACTGGAGGCCTGTGTCCAGCGGTGTGCCTCAGGGATCGGTGCTGGGTCCGCTGTTATTTGTTATTTATATTAATGATTTGGATGAGAATTTAGGAGGCATGGTTAGTAAGTTTGCAGATGACACCAAGATTGGTGGCATTGTGGACAGTGAAGAAGGTTATCTAGGATTGCAACGGGATCTTGATAAATTGGGCCAGTGGGCCGATGAATGGCAGATGGAGTTTAATTTAGATAAATGTGAGGTGATGCATTTTGGTAGATCGAATCGGGCCAGGGCCTACTCCGTTAATGGTAGGGCGTTGGGGAGAGTTATAGAACAAAGAGATCTGGGAGTACAGATTCATAGCTCCTTGAAAGTGGAGTCACAGGTGGATAGGGTGGTGAAGAAGGCATTCAGCATGCTTGGTTTCATTGGTCAGAACATTGAATGCAGGAGTTGGGATGTCTTGTTGAAGTTGTACAGGGCATTGGTGAGGCCACACTTGGAGTACTGTGTACAGTTCTGGTCACCCTATTATAGAAAGGATATTATTAAACTAGAAAGAGTGCAGAAAAGATTTACTAGGATGCTACCGGGACTTGATGGTTTGACTTACAGGGAGAGGTTAGACAGACTGGGACTTTTTTCCCTGGAGAGCAGGAGGTTAAGGGATGATCTTATCGAAGTCTATAAAATAATGAGGGGCATAGATAAGGTCGATAGTCAAAATCTTTTCCCAAAGGTAGGGGAGTCTATAACGAGGGGGCATAGATTTAAGGTGAGAGGGGAGAGATACAAAAGGGTCCAGAGGGGCAATTTTTTCACTCAAAGGGTGGTGAGTGTCTGGAACGAGCTGCCAGAGGCAGTAGTAGAGGCGGGTACAATTTTGTCTTTTAAAAAGCATTTGGACAGTTACATGGGTAAGATGGGTATAGAGGGATATGGGCCAAGTGCAGGCAATTGGGACTAGCTTAGTGGTATAAACTGGGCGACATGGACATGTTGGGCCGAAGGGCCTGTTTCCATGTTGTAAACTTCTATGATTCCATGATGAGGAGGGATAGTTTCCCAGTCACACAGGATGAGGAGGGATAGTTTCCCACAGTCACACAGGATGAGGAGGGATAGTTTCCCACAGTCACACAGGATGAGGAGGGATAGTTTCCCAGTCACACGGGATGAGGAGGGATAGTTTCCCACAGTCACACAGGATGAGGAGGGATCGTTTCCCACAGTCACACAGGATGAGGAGGGATCGTTTCCCACGGTCACACAGGATGAGGAGGGATCGTTTCCCACAGTCACACAGGATGAGGAGGGATCGTTTCCCACGGTCACACAGGATGAGGAGGGATAGTTTCCCACAGTCACACAGGATGAGGAGGGATAGTTTCCCACGGTCACACAGGATGAGGAGGGATAGTTTCCCACAGTCACACAGGATGAGGAGGGATCGTTTCCCACAGTCACACAGGATGAGGAGGGATAGTTTCCCAGTCACACAGGATGAGGAGGGATAGTTTCCCACAGTCACACAGGATGAGGAGGGATCGTTTCCCACAGTCACACAGGATGAGGAGGGATCGTTTCCCACGGTCACACAGGATGAGGAGGGATAGTTTCCCACGGTCACACAGGATGAGGAGGGATAGTTTCCCACGGTCACACAGGATGAGGAGGGATAGTTTCCCAGTCACACAGGATGAGGAGGGATAGTTTCCCACAGTCACACAGGATGAGGAGGGATAGTTTCCCAGTCACACAGGATGAGGAGGGATAGTTTCCCACAGTCACACAGGATGAGGAGGGATCGTTTCCCAGTCACACAGGATGAGGAGGGATAGTTTCCCACGGTCACACAGGATGAGGAGGGATCGTTTCCCACAGTCACACAGGATGAGGAGGGATAGTTTCCCACAGTCACACAGGATGAGGAGGGATCGTTTCCCACAGTCACACAGGATGAAGAGGGATAGTTTCCCACGGTCACACAGGATGAGGAGGGATAGTTTCCCAGTCACACAGGATGAGGAGGGATAGTTTCCCACGGTCACACAGGATGAGGAGGGATCGTTTCCCACAGTCACACAGGATGAGGAGGGATAGTTTCCCACAGTCACACAGGATGAGGAGGGATAGTTTCCCACAGTCACACAGGATGAGGAGGGATAGTTTCCCACAGTCACACAGGATGAGGAGGGATAGTTTCCCAGTCACACAGGATGAGGAGGGATAGTTTCCCAGTCACACAGGATGAGGAGGGATAGTTTCCCACAGTCACACAGGATGAGGAGGGATAGTTTCCCAGTCACACAGGATGAGGAGGGATCGTTTCCCACGGTCACACAGGATGAGGAGGGATCGTTACCCACAGTCACACAGGATGAGGAGGGATAGTTTCCCACAGTCACACAGGATGAGGAGGGATAGTTTCCCACAGTCACACAGGATGAGGAGGGATAGTTTCCCACAGTCACACAGGATGAGGAGGGATAGTTTCCCACAGTCACACAGGATGAGGGGGGATAGTTTCCCAGTCACACAGGATGAGGAGGGATAGTTTCCCACGGTCACACAGGATGAGGAGGGATCGTTTCCCACAGTCACACAGGATGAGGAGGGATCGTTTCCCACGGTCACACAGGATGAGGAGGGATAGTTTCCCAGTCACACAGGATGAGGAGGGATAGTTTCCCACAGTCACACAGGATGAGGAGGGATAGTTTCCCACAGTCACACAGGATGAGGAGGGATAGTTTCCCACGGTCACACAGGATGAGGAGGGATAGTTTCCCACGGTCACACAGGATGAGGAGGGATAGTTTCCCACAGTCACACAGGATGAGGAGGGATCGTTTCCCACAGTCACACAGGATGAGGAGGGATAGTTTCCCACAGTCACACAGGATGAGGAGGGATTGTTTCCCAGTCACACAGGATGAGGAGGGATAGTTTCCCACAGTCACACAGGATGAGGAGGGATCGTTTCCCACGGTCACACAGGATGAGGAGGGATCGTTTCCCACAGTCACACAGGATGAGGAGGGATAGTTTCCCACAGTCACACAGGATGAGGAGGGATAGTTTCCCACAGTCACACAGGATGAGGAGGGATAGTTTCCCACGGTCACACAGGATGAGGAGGGATAGTTTCCCACGGTCACACAGGATGAGGAGGGATAGTTTCCCACGGTCACACAGGATGAGGAGGGATAGTTTCCCACAGTCACACAGGATGAGGAGGGATCGTTTCCCACAGTCACACAGGATGAGGAGGGATAGTTTCCCACAGTCACACAGGATGAGGAGGGATAGTTTCCCACAGTCACACAGGATGAGGAGGGATCGTTTCCCACAGTCACACAGGATGAGGAGGGATAGTTTCCCACAGTCACACAGGATGAGGAGGGATAGTTTCCCACGGTCACACAGGATGAGGAGGGATCGTTTCCCACAGTCACACAGGATGAGGAGGGATAGTTTCCCACAGTCACACAGGATGAGGAGGGATAGTTTCCCACAGTCACACAGGATGAGGAGGGATCGTTTCCCACAGTCACACAGGATGAGGAGGGATAGTTTCCCACAGTCACACAGGATGAGGAGGGATAGTTTCCCACGGTCACACAGGATGAGGAGGGATAGTTTCCCACAGTCACACAGGATGAGGAGGGATCGTTTCCCACAGTCACACAGGATGAGGAGGGATAGTTTCCCACAGACACACAGGATGAGGAGGGATAGTTTCCCACAGTCACACAGGATGAGGAGGGATAGTTTCCCACAGTCACACAGGATGAGGAGGGATCGTTTCCCACAGTCACACAGGATGAGGAGGGATCGTTTCCCACAGTCACACAGGATGAGGAGGGATAGTTTCCCACGGTCACACAGGATGAGGAGGGATCGTTTCCCACGGTCACACAGGATGAGGAGGGATCGTTTCCCACGGTCACACAGGATGAGGAGGGATAGTTTCCCACAGTCACACAGGATGAGGAGGGATCGTTTCCCACAGTCACACAGGATGAGGAGGGATCGTTTCCCACGGTTACGGTCACACAGGATGTTATTTGTGCCTTTGATTCGGACCGTTTCAGCACTGTGGGAGGGGCTGAAACCTGATTGGAGGGATTCAAACACGGAGTTGTGGGAAAGTTGGGCACGGATTTTGGAGGCGACAACACGGTCAAGGACTTTGGAGAGGAGAGGAAGGTTAGAGACGGGGTGGTGGTTTGCAGGGACAGAGGGGGTCAAGGGTGGGTTTTTTTGAGGAGGGGGTGATGAAGGCAGATTTGAAGGGGAGGGGGAAAGTTCCTGAGGAGAGGGAACCGTTTACAATATCAGCTGACACGGGGGCCAGGAAGGCAAGTTGGGTGGTCAGCAGTTTGGTGGAAATAGGGTCGAGGGAGCAGGAGGCGTCTTTTGGTCAAGAACCCAAAGGTCTGGCCCAGACCAACTGAACCCAATAAACCAAAGGCCAACCAACAACCCCAAGAGTTGGCCCAGGGCAACCGAACCCAACAACTCAGTGGGGGGCGACTGTTAGAGACAATAATCTGGGACAAAATTAATTGGCACTTGGAAAAATATGGGCTAATAAATGAAAGTCAGCACGGATTTTTTTAAAGGAAAATCATGTTTGATTAACTTGATTGCATTCTTTGATGAAGTAACGGAGAGGGTTGATGAGGGGAGTGTGGTTGATGTTGTGTATATGGACTTTCAAAAGGCGTTTGAAAAAGTACCACATAATAACTTATTAGCAAAATTGAAGCCCATGGGATTAAAGGGACAGTGGGCAGTGTGGATACAAAATTGGCTAAGGGACAGAAAGCAGAGTAATGGTGAACGGTTGTTTTTCAGACTGGAGGGAAATATACAGTGGTGTTCCCCAGGGGTCAGTATTAGGACCACCTCTTTTCAATATATATTAATGACCTGGACTTGGGTTTCGAGGCTATAATTTCAAAGTTTGCAGATGACATGAAACTCGGGAATGTAGTAAACAATGTGGAGGATAGTAACAGACTTCAGGAGAACAGAGACAGACTGGTGAAATGGGCAGACACATGGCAGATAAAATTTAACGCAGAGAAGTGTGAAGTGATACATTTTGGTACGCACATAAGAACATAAGAAATAGGAGCAGGGGTAGGCCATTCGGCCCCTCGAGCCTGCTCCGCCATTCAATAAGATCATGGCTGATCTTCAACCTCAACTCCACTTTCCCCCCCGATCCCCATATCCCTTGATTCCCCTAGAGTCCAAAAGTCTATCGATCTCAGCCTTGAATATATTCAACGAATCAGCATCCACAGCCCTCTGGGGTAGAGAATTCCAAAGATTCACCACCCTCTGAGTGAAGAAATTCTTCATCTCAGTCTTAAATGGCCGACCCCTTATCCTGAGACTATGCCCCCCTAGTTCTAGACTCTCCAGCCAGGGGAAACAATCTCTCAGCATCGACCCTGTCAAGCCCCCTTAGAATCTTATATGTTTCAATGAGATCACCTCTCATTCTTCTGAACTCCAGAGAGTATCGGCCCATTCTACTCAATCTCTCCTCATAGGAAAACCCTCTCATCCCAGGAATTAATCTAGTGAATCAATCCTCCTTAGATACAGGGTGGTGCCAGAGGACTGGAGAATTGCAAACTTTACACCCTTGTACAAAAAAGTGTGAGAGGATAAACCCAGCAACTACAGGCCGGTCAGTTTAACCTCGGTGGTGGGGAAACTTTTAGAAACGATAATCCGGGACAGAATTAACAGTCACTTGGACAAGTGTGGATTGATTGGGGAAAGCCAGCACGGATTTGTTACAAGCAAATCGTGTTTAACCAACTTGATAGAGTTTTTTTGATGAGGG
This sequence comes from Heptranchias perlo, assembly GCF_035084215.1. Taxonomy (NCBI): domain Eukaryota; kingdom Metazoa; phylum Chordata; class Chondrichthyes; order Hexanchiformes; family Hexanchidae; genus Heptranchias; species Heptranchias perlo. The sequence goes on from NC_090359.1 coordinate 2,342,592, forward strand.
GAATGCAGTTGATGTGGTTTATATGGACTTTCAAAAAGGTAAGCTTGCTATTAAGATTGCAGCCCATGGAATAAAAGGGGGCAGTAGCAGCATGGATACAGAATCGGCTAAATGACAGGAAACAGAGTAGTGGTGAACGGTTGTTTTTCAGACTGGAGGGAGGTGTACAGTGGTGTTCCCCAGGGGTCGGTGCTGGGACCACTGCTTTTCTTGATATATATTAATGACTTGGACTTGGGTGTTCAGGGCACAATTTCCAAATTTGCAGATGACACAAAACTTGGAAGTGTAGTGAACAGTGAGGAGGATAGTGATAGACTTCAGGAAGATAGGCATTCTGGTGGCATGGGCGGACACATGGCAGATGAAATTTAACACGGAAAAATGTGAGGTGATGCGTTTCAGTAGGAAGAACGAGGAGAGGCAATATAAACTAGAGAGCACAATTCTAAAAGGGGTCCAGGAACAGAGAGATCTGGGGGTATATGTGCACAAATCGTTGAAGGTGGCAGGACAGGTTGAGAAAGCGGTTAAAAAAACATAGGGGATCCTGGGCTTTATAAATAGAGGCAGAGAGTACAAAAGTATGGAAGTCATGATGAACCTTTATAAAACACTGGTTCGGCCACAACTTGAGTATTGTGTCCAATTCTGGGCACCGCACTTTAGGAAAGGCCTTAGAGAGGGTGCAGAAGAGATTTACTAGAATGATTCCAGGGATGAGGGACTTAAATTACGTGGATAGACTGGAGAAGCTGGGATTGTTCTCCTTGGAGCAGAGAAGGTTGAGAGGAGATTTGATCGAAGTGTTCAAAATCATGAAGGGTCTGGACAGAGTAGATCGAGAGAAACTGTTCCCATTGGTGGCTCAAGAACCTGAGGGCATAGATTTAAGGTGATCGGCAAAAGAACCAGAGGAGACATCAGGAAACATTTTTTTACACAGTGAGTTGTTATGATCTGGAATTCACTGCCTGAACGAAAAAATTTACAACGCTGTGGGGAGAGAGCAGGGGAATGGGACTAATTGGATTGTCCTTTCAAAGAAGCAGCACAGGCACGATGGGCCTCCTACTGTGCTATTCTTACTATCAACTCAAATGGCTGGTCCATTAAAGATGATTAAAGATGATTTCGCAAGTGCGTCAGAACTACCAAAAGGAGTGTGAGGATGGTGACAACAAGCAGGTCAATATGGAGCTCGATTCCTCCTGTTTACCTCTCCATGTCCTTCTACTTTGACCGGGATGATGTTGTCCTGCGTCACTGTGCTGAGTTCTTCAAGGAGAAGTCACATAAGGAATGGGAGCGTGCTGAGAAACTGCCGACAATCCAGGAGCAGCGTGGGGGCCGAGTCATCCTGGAGGACATCAAGAAGCCAGAGCAGGACTGAGTGGAGCAATGGTCTGGTCTGGTGGCAATGCTCTGCACAAACTGTCCACTGACAGCACTGACCCTCAGTTGGGCGACTTCCTGGAGACCTACTGGGTGAACAAGTGAAGATGATGAAGGAGCTTGGAGATCACATCACCGATTTTCATTGGACCAATAAGGGTGGAACTGAAAGGAGCCAGTGTCTCCCGAGAGAAAGAAAAACAAACAACACAAAGGGCAATCCCATCACCCTCTACTGCCCCCCGAGAGACCCCCATCACTGGGGGGGGGGGGGAACAGAGACCCCCGTCACTGGGGAGGGGGGGGAGGGAACAGAGACCCCGGTCACTGGGGAGGGGGGGGAGGGAACAGAGACCCCCGTCACTGGGGAGGGGGGGGAGGGAACAGAGAGCCCCGTCACTGGGGAGGGGGGGGGACGGGCAGAGACCCCCGTCACTGGGGAGGGGGGGGGGGGACGGGCAGAGACCCCCGTCACTGGGGAGGGGGGGGGGGACGGGCAGAGACCCCCGTCACTGGGGAGGGGGGGGGGGGAGGGAACAGAGACCCCCGTCACTGGGGAGGGGGGGAGGGAACAGAGACCCCCGTCACTGGGGAGGGGGGGAGGGAACAGAGAGCCCCGTCACTGGGGAGGGGGGGAGGGAACAGAGAGCCCCGTCACTGGGGAGGTGGAGACCCCCGTCACTGGGGAGGGGGGGGGGGGGGACGGGCAGAGACCCCCGTCACTGGGGAGGTGGGGAGGGAACAGAGACCCCCGTCACTGGGGAGGTGGGGAGGGAACAGAGAGCCCCGTCACTGGGGAGGTGGGGAGGGAACAGAGAGCCCCGTCACTGGGGAGGTGGGGAGGGGACAGAGAGCCCCGTCACTGGGGAGGTGGGGAGGGGACAGAGAGCCCCGTCACTGGGGAGGGGGGGGGGGGAGACACCCGTCACTGGGGAGGGGGGGGGGGGGACGGGCAGAGACCCCCGTCACTGGGGAGGGGGGGGGGGACGGGCAGAGACCCCCGTCACTGGGGAGGGGGGGGGGGAAGGGCAGAGACCCCCGTCACTGGGGAGGGGGGGGGGGGGGAAGGGCAGAGACCCCCATCACTGGGGAGGGGGGGGGGGACGGGCAGAGACCCCCGTCACTGGGGAGGGGGGGGGGGACGGGCAGAGACTCCCATCACTGGGGAGGGGGGGGGGGAGGGACGGGCAGAGACCCCCGTCACTGGGGAGGGGGGGGACGGGCAGAGACCCCCGTCACTGGGGAGGGGGGGGGACGGGCAGAGACCCCCGTCACTGGGGAGGGGGGGGGGACAGGCAGAGACCCCCGTCACTGGGGAGGGGGGGACGGGCAGAGACCCCCGTCACTGGGGAGGGGGGGGGGGGACGGGCAGAGACCCCCGTCACTGGGGGGGGGGGGGGGGGGGACGGGCAGAGACCCCCGTCACTGGGGGGGGGGGGGACGGGCAGAGACCCCCGTCACTGGGGAGGGGGGGGGGACGGGCAGAGACCCCCGTCACTGGGGAGGGGGGGGGACGGGCAGAGACCCCCGTCACTGGGGAGGGGGGACGGGCAGAGACCCCCGTCACTTGGGAGGGGGAGGGGACGGGCAGAGACCCCCGTCACTGGGGAGGGGGGGGGGACGGGCAGAGACCCCCGTCACTGCGGAGGGGGGGGGGAACGGCAGAGACCCCCGTCACTGCGGAGGGGGGGGGGAACGGCAGAGACCCCCGTCACTGGGGAGGGGGGGGGGGAAGGGCAGAGACACCCGTCACTGGGGAGGGGGGGGGGGGAACGGCAGAGACCCCCGTCACTGGGGAGGGGGGGGGAAGGGCAGAGACCCCCATCACTGGGGAGGGGGGGGGGGGACGGGCAGAGAACCCCGTCACTGGGGAGGGGGGGGGGACGGGCAGAGACTCCCATCACTGGGGAGGGGGGGGGGGACGGGCAGAGACCCCCGTCACTGGGGAGGGGGGGGGGGGACGGGCAGAGACCCCCGACACTGGGGAGGGGGGGGGACGGGCAGAGACCCCCGTCACTGGGGAGGGGGGGGGACGGGCAGAGACACCCGTCACTGGGGGGGGGGGGGATGGGCAGAGACCCCCGTCACTGGGGGGGGGGGGGACGGGCAGAGACCCCCGTCACTGGGGGGGGGGGGGACGGGCAGAGACCCCCGTCACTGGGGGGGGGGGGGGGACGGGCAGAGACCCCCGTCACTGGGGACGGGAGGGGGGGGGGGGACGGGCAGAGACCCCCGTCACTGGGGAGAGGGGGGGGACAGGCAGAGACCCCCGTCACTGGGGAGGGGGGGGGACGGGCAGAGACCCCCGTCACTGGGGAGGGGGGGGGGACGGGCAGAGACCCCCATCACTGGGGAGGGGGGACGGGCAGACACCCCCGTCACTGGGGAGGGGGGACGGGCAGAGACACACGTCACTGCGGAGGGGGGGGGACGGGCAGAGACCCCCGTCACTGGGGAGGGTGGGGGACGGGCAGAGACCCCCGTCACTGGGGACGGGAGGGGGGGGGGGGACGGGCAGAGACCCCCGTCACTGGGGAGGGGGGGGGGGGGGACGGGCAGAGACCCCCGTCACTGGGGAGGGGGGGGGGGGGACGGGCAGAGACCCCCGTCACTGGGGAGGGGGGGGGGGGACGGGCAGAGACCCCCGTCACTGGGGAGGGGGGGGGACGGGCAGAGACCCCCGTCACTGGGGAGGGGGGTGATGGGCAGAGACCCCCGTCACTGGGGAGGGGAGGGGGGGGGGACGGGCAGAGACCCCGTCACTGGGGAGGGGAGGGGGGGGGGGACGGGCAGAGACCCCCGTCACTGGGGAGGGGAGGGGGGGGGGACGGGCAGAGACCCCCGTCACTGGGGAGGGGGGGGGACGGGCAGAGACCCCCGTCACTGGGGAGGGGGGGGGACGGGCAGAGACCCCCGTCACTGGGGGGGGGGGGGACGGGCAGAGACCCCCGTCACTGGGGGACGGGGGACGGGCAGAGACCCCCGTCACTGGGGGACGGGGGACGGGCAGAGACCCCCGTCACTGGGGGGACGGGGGGGACGGGCAGAGACCCCCGTCACTGGGGAGGGGGGGGGGACGGGCAGAGACCCCCGTCACTGGGGAGGGGGGGGGGACGGGCAGAGACCCCCGTCACTGGGGAGGGGGGGGGACGGGCAGAGACCCCCGTCACTGGGGAGGGGGGGGGGACGGGCAGAGACCCCCGTCACTGGGGAGGGGGGGGGGACGGGCAGAGACCCCCGTCACTGGGGAGGGGGGGGGGACGGGCAGAGACCCCCGTCACTGGGGAGGGGGGGGGACGGGCAGAGACCCCCGTCACTGGGGAGGGGGGACGGGCAGAGACCCCCGTCACTGGGGAGGGGGGGACGGGCAGAGACCCCCGTCACTGGGGAGGGGGGGGGACGGGCAGAGACCCCCGTCACTGGGGAGGGTGGGGGACGGGCAGAGACCCCCGTCACTGGGGAGGGGAGGGGGA